>NC_134698.1:75502531-75802531 GCF_050947455.1 Rhinoderma darwinii | reverse complement strand
TAATGGGGGTTCTTGTGAGATTTACGTTACTGAAGATCTTGCATTATGCTGATGAGATTCCCCGTAGCGTCTGTGGATTTTCGCGAGTTTACGCTTTATTAAGTAGATGACAAATTAGACAATAAGTGTAACCCCCAACAGCAGAAGCCCCGAGCGCCGCACACTGCCGAACAGCGGGACTTGTAGGGGAAGGAGTAGGATTCCAATGGAAGGTAATGGAGCAGTAAATGATCCCGTCCCTTCCTGCCATATCCTGGAGCATCGTGCCCGGGTTCCTTAGGACTATTAATATAGGTCATGTGCCGGTCCCTCAAGATATGGTTGTCCTGTATCCATTAGTAAGAGGGATCGTCATCCGTAGTAACCTAGCCGGCCACCATTATATGGGATCCTAAACACCAAGGCAATGTGGGATCTGGTGAGGGTGCAGAAGATGTAGAAAAGAGAAGTATAGTGAAATTCCTTTAATTCGGCATCAATGGGACCTGATAGGCGCCACATTATCAAGTCTTCCGAACTATCAGGAGCCCAACGCTTTCAATCAGAAGTATTTCCTCATTGGTTATTTTTACTTCTTTTGGTCTCCACATTTATATTACAGCATTGTGCCGGATTATCAGGATTTCTGGATTAGTGGATGACCGATTCAGTGAATCTGAGGCTATGTTCACACGCTGAAGTAAAAACGGCTGTAAGATACGGAGCGGTTTTCAAGGAAAAACGGCCTCTGATTTTCAGCCGTTTTTAAAGCATCAAACGTTTTTTTAGGAGCCGTTTTTCAATTGACACAATGAAAAACGGCTCAAGACGTGACATGCACTTCTTCTTTTTATTGGGCCCCGTCTAAAGGAAACGCCGTTTTTGCTTTTAAATCAATGGGCAGATGTTTGGAGGCGTTCAGCTTCCGTTTTCTTCAGGCGATTTTCGTGGCGTTTACGGCGTGTGAACATACCCTCACTGTATATTGAAAGTTATTTTATTTGTTTCTTTTTTTTTTTCATCTTCTCTGTTATGGGGGTTCCAGGTAGAGTCACTCACGGTGAAATACAGTACAGCTCACCATGGAATCGTTCTACTGTAGAATCTGCAAAGCAATGTCTTGATTAAAAATCTCCTACCATTTTGTGTATACAGCTCCTATGCAGATCTATGTGTCTCCATGGTTACAGAATACAAAGCAACTCTGTAGTCGTGTTAATTCCATCTGCCCACTATCCCGGTCTGTAGATGAAGAATCAGAGGGCAGGTGGTGTGTAGTAAATCAGACCACATATGTTTTGTTTGCAGTCTGTAACCATGGAGACGCATAGGTCTACAGAGGAACTGTGTACACAAAACGGTAGATGTTTAATCTAGACTTTGCAAAGTTGCTTCACTTTTTTTTTAAATCTTAGATGCATTGAAATGACTGTAAAACTCGACATCACCTCGACAGCACATCCAACCAGCTCCCGGCCTCGGCAGACTGCCTACTTGTTCTCGGAGATCCCCACTCCCTGGTCTTCTGTTCGTTTTTAGACGTGTGATGATCCGATCCTATGTTTTTTCTTTAGGGCAGCTAAGGTTTTGGAACCCAGACGACCTCAGCGCGTCTCAGACGGTTCTGTCTCCGGACCAGGACTGGGTCGAGGAAAAGTTACAGTTAATATGTGAAGATCTTGGGATCACCCGCGATGGTCACTTGAACAGGAAGAAACTTCTCTCCATCTGTGAACAGTACGGTTTCCAGAACTTGGACAAAGAGGTGAGTCCGCCCTAAATTTCTGTTCAAGATGGATACATGAATGTGGAGTTCTCCTTTAATGTGTTAAAATATTTCCTAAAAAGATGTCGGGAGAGTTCAGAACCAACCAACCTTACACACAGTAACGGAAATCTACAGACCGCACTACAAGAGTTTGGAATTTCAAGTGGCCTCCATTATAGATCGGCACTGATGTTGTCTGGTTCAGAAATCCCTATTAAAATAATAGAGTATTCGAAAGGGGGGACCCTCATTTGGGACCTCCATCAATTGGCCAGAGCGGAGAGCCGCTGCAAAGATAGTCTTTGGAGGACCCAACATCTATGTGCATTACACAGAGAGTCCATGGATTTTAATGAACACCATGTAATGCTTCATTTCCCCTGTGGAGGCGCTGCAGTGGAATGTAACAGTTTTTGCTGGGTTCTCCTACAGATTACAGCTGATTAGTGGTGGTCTCGGTAGCGGGACACCCTGTGAAGGGCTGGTTTTCTGGGAAGCCTTTTAACAAAAAGCTATTGTCCAAAGCAGACAAAACCTTAATTGAAAAGGATTGATCACTCCCAATCTATTAGTACCATCGATGTAACAATAGGCATTTGCAGCTGTGCCATTAACAATGTTAAGAGGATTTTCCAGGATTAGAAAAACATGGCTGCTTTCTTCCAAGAACAGCGCCACCTTTTGACCACAGGTTGTATATGGTATTGCAGCTCAGCCCTATTCACTTCAATAGATCCAATTCCACACGGAATCCATAGACAGGTGTGGCGCTGTTTCTGGAAGGAAGCAGCCATGTTTTTCTCTTCCTGGATGACCCCTTTTAAGTCCGTTCACAATTAGACAGTTAAAGGAAGTGACGTGTTCTTCTGTTTCAACTTTTAAGTTCCCGTTTGAGACGACCCGTTGCAAGTAGTGATTCCTCTTTACAGTACGCACAGTTTAGCATCCGCTGCTTTTTTTATTTGAATTTCCGAAAAATATTCTGTTTGACTCTGCCCTCTTGTGGTAAAAAGAAGGAATTGCATCACAATTTTTATTTTTTTGAACACATTAAGGCATGCAAAATAAAGTCTATTTTCTCCCCTGCTAGCAAATTGTTCCTTTCCTGTATTCTCCGTATGAAGTACAATGTGTCAGCTGGGTTAAAGGAATTCTGCAGTCCTGTAACTAAAGCTTCACCGTGCACTGAAAGTTCCTCCTTTTCTCTAAGACATTTTGCATTAATTACTCACTGATTTACAAGACCTCTGCTTGCTTGTAATTAAATGGAGACATTCCTGTTTACAACCAAGGGCTGAAAACCTGTTAGTTTCCCGTTCCTAGAGCTGCTGGGTTTGTTACATTGTACCAGCATAAGTAAGTGCTATCAACCTGGAGTCCAGGATTTGCTCTATTTAAGGCCCCATGCACACAAAGGTTTTTTTATCCGCTCTTACACATCTGTAATTGCGGCTAAAAATACAGATCCATTTATTTCTATGGCCCATGGACACCTTCCTGTATATTTACGGGAAGGTGTCCGGGCCGTAGAAATGACCCGCAAAAAATACGACACGTCCTATTTTTTTTTATTTTATTTGCGGACCGTGCTCCTATACTTTATAATGGGAGCACAGCCAGCAAATGCGGGTGACAGCCCACAGCCGTCCATGCCGTAATCACTGGCCGTACACAGGTCTGCGGCCGTGTGCACGAGGCCTTAGGATTGCCCGACTAATCAATAGTAACAAACCTTAAGCTGTGAGCAGCACTAGGCCAGGGCATGTCTTCAGCCATTGACTGGAAACCATTCCGTTTACTGACAGCAAGCAGAGAAATTAGAAAGTTTTATATTTTTTCATTTCTATAATGTTTAAGCTTTATTTAGATGGAATTAGGGTGCCCTCGTAAAAAAAGCAGTTCCTATAATACCTCCTCATCTCCTTGGGTTTTTTGCAGGCCCTGGAGGACGCCATACAGAACTTGGACCAAGATGACACCATGAGTCTCCAGGATTTTTTCTATGACGTCTGTAAAAATACCAAACCCCTCACTCCATCCTCTTCCACCCCTTATCGGCAGCTGAAGAGACACCTCTCCCTGCAGGTAACCTCAGATCATCATCATCAATCTTAAAGGTAAGGCCACACGTAGCGTAACTGCTGCAGAAATGCCGGTCTTACGTTTGTAGCAGCTTTGCAAGACATTCCACCACTATCCCGTTCACATGAATGGGACCGTGGTGCAAAACCTTGCACAGTCGCTACAAATGTAACGGCGGGTGCAAAGTACGATGAAAGAAGGAAACCGTGTAAACCATGAAGTAGCTGCGGCGCTAGTACGAGCCGCGGCACCTTCAGACAGCTGATGGGTGCCGAGAGTTGGACCTCCACCAATCTAATATTGATGGCCTATTCTAAGGCTCGGCCATCAATTTTAAAGACCCGTATAATTCATTTATGTCGCCAAAACTATGCAGAATTTCTACACTGAAAATACGGTTGGCATTTCTCCAGCATTTGCGCTACGTGTGGCCTTAAAACTTATGCCATCCATGCTCTGCAGTCATTGTCATGAAGGGGGTGGGATATTGCACTACTATTGAGCACTCTCAGAATGCGTTTTTTGATAGTAGCCAATGGCGTTCTGGATCTGTATCCGATTTTCTGGTTTCGTGCGAGAAAGTCGTATGATTATCGGACGTAAATCACTGTGAGGTGACCAGTCCCATCAATGCAAGTCTCGGACCCCTTACCCTCCTGGCTTATTTCTTCGGTGGCTGAAAGATTTCGATAGAGACCTTCATCCATACATTGACCCATAACTCCAATCTCCACACTTACATTTTCAGCCGTACGATGAGAGCGGGAGGAGGACGTTAACTCCATCCGCCATGACTGGGACAATCGGTTTCCGCTTATTCTCCAAACTTGACGATGGAACAGGCTACGGATCTGTGGAGAACATCATAGACTTGTGGCATGAAGAGGGGCTGGAGAACGGGCCGGCCATACTCAAGGTTGTCCTTTAGTATCCAGGGATCACATTGACAATGTATCTGCTCCAAATGGTCTTTTTTTTTTTTTTTCCTATAGAAAAATTCTCTTTATTTTAGCAGAACCATTGCCTTTTTATTTGATTTGTTTATTTAGGAAAACAGATGTAGCAGGGTTAAGTTTGTCAGAGCAGCAGAGGAAAGTATGTAATTTGGCATGACGAGCCTTGAGATGGCCATGTGTGATATTTTCAGGTATATCGATGTGAGTTTTCATGGTTCACAAAAGAGATGGTTGGCTTACAAAGTCAGCTCTGCTACATCTCTATAGAAAATTGGTGGGGGGTCTGAATATGTATTTTTTTTTTTTTGTATGCCTCCCCCTATTTTGTGACATCCTTGTTTTCATTGGTGACTGTTCTTCACTTTTTTGCTCTTCAGGCTCTGGATTTTAACTTAGAAGGGAAACTCAATCTGACGGAATTGACGATGACTCTGGAAAATGAGCTTCTGATCACCAAAAATGTGGTCAACCAAGCGGCTCTCGTCAGCTTCCGCTCAGAGATCAGGCACCTATTGTAAGTTTGCATTTTACTTACCGTCTCTGAAATGGCTTTAGGGGCTGTACAGGATTAGAAAAAACATAGCTGCGTTTTTTGGGTAAAATAGCGCCACACCTGTCCACAGGTAGTGTTTGGTATTGCAGCCCAGCTCTATTGAAGTGAATGGGGCTGAGCTGCAATACTGCACACTCTGACCAGGTGTGGCGCTGGTATTTTTTTTTCTAATCCTGAACAGCCCCTTTAAAGGAGTTACCCTACAAAGACAACCCCGTCCCCCAACATTGAGCTGGTTTTCAGGTAATCCATCAACTGGACCACCTGTGTGACCATGTAATACATAGGTCAGAGCGAGATCCACTGTTTCCCTCTATAATGTCCATTTGGACTGAGGTTGCCCAAAGTGGACGACCCCCTTTTAAATTTGTTTGTAATCACTGACTGCCCCTTACGTCGAAGTCCATAATTTCCCTATTGTATCAGTTACTTGACTTGTGTCCTTGTGTCCTTGTGTCCTAGTAATGAGAAATTAGAAAACAGTGCACCAAAACCGCAGCAATACGCAGGAAATTCCTCATGAGTCTGTAGCAAGTTTGGCTGGTCAATGGAACTACGTCGGTGCCAGTAGTAGGTACTGGAGGCAATAGGGTATAGACACTTTGGCTTGGTCATGTCTTATGCCAGCCTTGCCCTTAAGATGGCACATATGCATAGCTGTGATGTGGAATTCTCCCTACAGTTAATAGATTGCATTAAGCTGAAATCCTCTGTCTGCCTGCTTACCACTACTACCCCCAATATAGGTCAACAATCACCAATGACTGCAGAAATCACTGCCTGTCCTATGCTTCGGCTTTGACGTGACACCTGCACTCGCTAGGAGGCTTTTCCGAATGACCGGCACCATGTCTTTGATGGGCCACCTTGACCTCTGGGCCCCTATTATACTGTATTGTGCTTTAAGACTTTCTACTCTCTTTTAGAGAACGGGCCGACCAGACTATGAGAGAAAAGGAGAAGCTGCGCATGGATTTGGAGAAAAATGAAAAACTGAAAAGTATGATGGCATCCGAGGTGGACGACCATCATGCCGCTATTGAGCGCCGCAATGAAATCAACCTTCGGTTTGTGTATTTTTATTTTATATTTCTTTTGTGGGGGGGGGGGGGGCTTTTATAATTCACAGTGTTTTAAAAGGAGGTTCAAAACTAAAAACTATAGGTGAGGTCTCACCAAGAATATATTGCGCTAGTTCCATCAGCTTAACCAACAAGTGGTCCGGAAGCTCACAGAGTCCTTATTATGTAGTGGTATATAGCGTCCATTGAATTCAAAGGGGAGACCACGTACGACATGCTGGCTCAGAGTCCTCCAGAACTAGAGCCACTCTCTCTGCTGAGACCCCTTAGTCCATATGCCTGATGGGACCAGCACAAAGACAGTAGGAGCTTATTTGCTTGTACCACAAGACTCCATTGTTAAAAAGTGCAAGACTTAAAGCGGTTGTCCGGGCACGGGGCATTTTTTTATTTTATTTTTTATACGGATGAACCATTGACAAGATAGGTCATCAGTATATGATCGATTGGGGTCCGACACCCGGACCCCGCACTGATCAGCTGTTCTGGATGCTATGCTGTGGTCGGTGCCAGAAGCAGATCACAGTATAAGGGGACGTGCTGGGTTACTGCAGCTCTGCTTCTATTCAAGTGAATTGGAGCAGAGCTGCAGTAACCCAACACGGCCACTATACAGTGTACGGAGCTGATAAGTCATCAATATGAAAAACCGCCCCATGCCCAGACAACCCGTTTAATAGCCCGCAGGTTAAAGATCATGCAGCTCAGTGGCAGGCTGGCACTACCTTTATAGTTTAGTCATGGATTCTCTATATTATGCCTATAGACCCCATAATCCATGTCTTGATGTCACATGTTATATCACAATGTTCTAGATTTAAAAAGTTAACCTGTCTCATTGGGTCTCTACATAACGCAGGCCATAGAATAGAGCGTCTGGTCATACATAGGGAGCATACGACAGCACTAGACTGTTCCCTATGCGGTCTTAATATTCAGTAGTAACATTGTAGAGCTGCTCTCATCTGTTGGTGTCTGAATCTTGTAGAAAGTTGGACGAGGAGTACAAGGAGAGGACCGCGGCTCTCAAAACAGAGCTAAGGAAAGAGAGGGAACAGATATTCCAACAAGCCAACCGTCAGCGACTGGAGCTGGAACAGGAGCTCGATAAGATGAAATTGGAAGAGAATTACCTTCGAGATCGGCTCACATTATCCATAAAGGTACGAAGGTTTATTGTTTGACTACCTAATGGGAATTGGAGTCCTCTCCGACAGCTGTAGGACTTATGGTCACTGTGTCCCTGTCCTTCCAGGAGAACAGTCGTATGGAAAATGAGTTGTTGGAAACCTCTGAGAAGCTGGCGGACTGTGAGGCTCTGACGGCCAAGCTGCAGAAGACTCTTGACAACATACTCCGTGAAAAGGTTGGTGGAGCGGTGGTCGGCCTTCTCTTTGATAAGAAAACCCTTAGAAAGTGGATTATCAAAAATAAGACAACCTATTTATCATTAAGCTTCTAGTTTCAGACAAGTAAATGGAAATAAATATAAATAATAAAAAAAATAAATTAAAATGATTATTTTCTTTTTGTAGTTTGGGGACTTGGATCCAAACTGTGTTGAGTTTTTCCGTCATGAGGAGAAGTTGATGCAAGTGCGGAATGAATACGAGAGGCAGCGCAGGGTGAGTGCATTAGTCAATAGCCGTCTGATGCTTCATCGGTATAGGTCAGGGTGTATGTGTGTATATATATGTGTGTATGTATATATATATATATATACACTCCTCCTGACCCCACCATTTATTTTCCCTAGGAGCTGCAGGATCGTATTGATGAATTACAGCTGGAGCTTGAAGACTATAGAGCTCAGGGTATTCGGGGCTTTAGAACATCACTGAACACTTCATTATATGATGAAATGGATAATAAAAATGCAGTTGACTATGACCAAGGTAAAAAAAAACAACACAACACCGCCACCTATATGAAAATAACCAGGATCTGCAACATAGGGTCGTCATGTTCATTTGGCCTGTAATACCCAGATAAACCATGATGATTTACCTTACGTGGTGTCTGCTCTTCATGGAACCAGAACCATCCTGTGTTGGAATTTTAATTGATTTTCCAGTCCAGGGTATTTTTAGACTATATAGACCATGCAGACTATGCAGATGTTTTCTCTTTTAGACTCGATGTTAAGCAATGCTAATCATTCACCCAGGACTATAGGGAAATGTTATTCTATTTGTCATTGTTACATGGATATGTCTTGAGTCAAGTTTGGCAATTTAATCTCGAATAGCTTGACCCCATTACTCTTTGATTTTGTATGGTTCATACATAAGTCAACCTATTTGTTGCCACCAATTTCCGTCGTCTTCCAACTACCTTGAGTTGATGGTGGGGGATGTTGGAACTACAGCTCAGGTTGGCCAACTTGATGGGGGTGGTAATAAAAAGGCCCCATGGCCGTATTTATGGAGGTCTTGTCCGCTAGAAGCAATGCAAGAGAGGAGAACTTGGTTCTTAAAGGGGTTGCCCAGGCTGGGGGCTATTTTTATACTGAGGACCCCGCACCGGATGTTATGTCGTGATCGCTGCTGGAAGCAGATAGCTTCTGGCACCTGGAGGCAGCCTGAACAGCTGATTGGTGCGGGATCTGGGTGTTGGACCCCCACCGATCATATACTGATGACCTGTCCTGTAGTTAGGTCATCCGTAAAAAAATCAGCCCCCAGCCTGGGCAACCCCTTTAACAGAGGCACTATATGGTGACATACGGAGTGCCTACGTCTATGTAATACAGAACTGTAGGGACTCTGTGTGAATCGATGGAGCTTCCGGGTACGTGCCCTTACCGTGTGCATGTGCCCGAATGGTCATGGTCCTTTTCTAATATAATAAATAATGCATATAATTATTTAGTATGAAATTGTCGACATCATGCAGGTATCGGCTCTGAGGATTGTCCGCCGCTGAACATGAGTATAGAAGCTGAGATGGCCATTGAGCAGATGAGAGAGCAACACCAAAGGGAAATGGAGGAGTTAAAGATGGAATTGGAATCTAAAGTAAGACTTGTTTCCTTTACTTCTCTATATGTGTTCATTTATCAGAAGGTCCAAGTGTTGAAAACTATGCCCCCCCCCTCACCATTACCACCGCCATTCAGTCGCAACAAAATCGACCGCATGTGACTGTACCCTTTAGGAAGAAGCGCAACATATATGTTCTGACCGCTACTTAGTAACAAGGAACGCAGCCGCCGGTGACCACCGTGGATCTCCATACTCTAGTGGCGATCAATGACCACTAACCGTTGGCATCTTGGTTGCTGATCTATATGTTTTTGTTATTGTAGGTGACGCACTACGAAGGGAAGCTGAAGGAAGCAAAATGCATGTTTGAGAAAAAGCAAGATGTCCTAAAACAAAGGCTAAACGAGGAAATTCACAAGGCAGACGAGCAGATACGAGTCTTTAAAATGAAGCACTTAGAACTAGAAGACGACATCTCAAGGCTTAAAGAAGAGCAGCAGAGCGCAGAATGTCAACATCGCGACCAAATGGACAAGACGGCAGCCGAATTCGATAACCAGAAACTTCGGCTGACCGAGCAGGAAGCCGCCCTTCGATTGCAATTGGAGGAGGCCAAGGAAATCTACCACAAGGAGAAGGAGGAACTGGTCCAGAGAGCGGAAGATCTAGAAAAGACGATGGAGAGTAAACTGGTTGAATTGGTAACCACCTACGAGGAGAAGAAGAGGGAACTGCAGGAAAGTTTTGATGACAAAATATTGAGTTTTCAGAAAAATCATGAACTGGAAAAGCTGGAATTAAGAAGGCAATTGCTTGAAGAGCATCATCTGGACGTTCAGGAGGAAAGGTAAGCACTGTGATTTATTGTATGTGTGTTTGACTATTGGGCGGTATTTTGCATCATTATTATGAAATATTCAACACGTTGCTCCATAAAATTTGTGAAAAAAGTAAAAAAACGAATTTATAAATTAGAAAGTTTTTATTATTTTTATTTTATGGAACCGTTACAACTTTTGAAAACCATTTTTTAAGTTATTTGTATGACTGTTTTTTTCTATTTTTCTTTAAGCTTGCTGCTTTTGCTTTACAATTTCTGAAGACAAATTAAAAATGCGCTTATTTTCTAATTCTCATTGTAAATTGCTCTGTTAATTATTTGATCAAATGCCTATCATTTTTTACATAATCATTCTACATGGAATTTCAAAATCTTTAAAACATCCATGAATAAAACATGAGTTTAACCGCAACAGGTCACTGTCGATTCGCAAACTTTTTCAGATGTCAGATGTTTTGAGCGGTGGGTGTCCAGGTACGAAGACCCCCCCACCCCACGGATCTCTGGACAAAGGGGCAGAAACGCTCAACTAAACGATGTTGCCCTTTGGCTCTGATTGGCTTCTTACCAGCTCTCTTGGGACAGTCGAATAGAGCGGTGAACAGGCTCATAGAAAGTCTATCGTACACAGCTAGCGTCTCCCGCTCAGCCCGGAAGATTCTGCCCCTTTGTCCAGAGAATGGTCGGGATCTCAGCCCCTAGACCACCTCTGATCAAAACTTACGGCAGATCAGAATTTTTGCTAAGCAACCATGACACTTCAAATGAATTATTTTCCAAATTTAATCTGTTTATAGAAGCCCTAGTCCAGAATACAAACAGAAAGATCCACTTACTCGATTGCATTTTATATCCTCTTCTATATTAATCACATTTAGGAAAAAAATGGAAACAGACTATAATAGAAGAATCTCCGAAAAAGAGGCTCAGTTTGTACACGACTATGAGCTAGCAATGAAAAGGTATGAAAAAGACTTGGTTGCTCTAGAGGAGAAGTTTGAGGGGGATCTCCAAGATCTCAGGGATCAACATGCGGAAGAAAAAGCCCAGTGGACGTTTGAAAAAGAAGAGTTCGTTCAAGAGAGCGTTG
Organism: Rhinoderma darwinii; assembly: GCF_050947455.1. Classification (NCBI taxonomy): domain Eukaryota; kingdom Metazoa; phylum Chordata; class Amphibia; order Anura; family Rhinodermatidae; genus Rhinoderma; species Rhinoderma darwinii. Next base: position 75,791,196 of record NC_134698.1, on the reverse strand, counting down.
AATTGCAGGAAAAGCTAAAAGACATATTAGAAAAAATAGAAGACGAGAAACGTTCTGATATGTCACAGCAAAAAGATCTTCTAGAGAAGACGTACCAGGAACTGGTCAATAATTTACAGTCTGAAAAAGCTCAATTGCAGAATGAACTTGAGAAGCTGAAAATCGCTGCAAAACAAGTCGAAGTAGCTCTTAAGGGCAAAATCCTACAACTGGAAAACGATTTGCGGGAGGAATTGACAGAGCAAGATGAGCAGCTTCTTCAAGCCGAGACCAACATGAAGCATCTCGAAGATGCACTAGAAAATCTGGAGAAGAAGCGCAAGGGTGAGACCGAAGAACTTAATTCGAAATTATTAAAGTCGGAGGCTCTTTATAAAGAACTGAGTCATGGGAATGAAAAGAAAAGGCATGAAATGCTGGAAGAAATCTCAAGGCTTCAGGCCACAATCGATGAGCTAAGAGATGAACTTGGGTCTTTATCCAAAGTTCAAGTGAAATATAAGTTGGTTTTGCAGGAAAATTTGGACCTGAAAGATGTTGTGTCTCGGCTCCAGAAGAGCTTGGTTTTTCTGGAGGAGGAAAGAAACCCATACAAGAATCTGCAAGATATTCATGAGAAGACTGTAAAAGAGAATGTTGGGTTATTGTCGGAGATCTCTAGGCTTCAGGAGAAGCTGAATTTGGCAGAGAAGGAGATTGGTAATGCTAGGGTGGAAGAAAATAATCCATATATGATCGCATTGGTGGAGAATCTGGAGAACCAGGGTGATCAGTTGTGTGAAGCAGAGAAAAGTATACGGAGTCTTCAAGAAACCATACAAAAGATGGAAAGCCATCATGCGGCTGAAGGCGATATTCTTCATGCCAAACTGTCTGAGTCGGAGGTGCTTTATAAGGAAACGTGTGATAGGACAGATACAAAGAGGCAAGAAATGCTTCTAGAAATAACTAGACTTCAAAGCACCATCAATGAACTGCAGAGCGAGACCACATCGTTATCAAAAATCCAGGCAGAATACACGTCAATGAAGAAAGAGAATGAAAATTTGAGGAAAATTTTGAGTGACCTACAGAATAGTTTAATTCTCCAGGAGGAAGAAAGGAGCATTCTTAAAAATTTGCAAAAAGTGCACGAGCAGACCGTCAAAGAGAATGTTCAGCTGTTATCTGAGATTGCAAAACTTCAGGAGAAGTTGAAGGCCACTGAGAAGGATGCCGGAAAATTAACCGAAGCAGGTAAACAAGATACCCAAGACTTGGAAAATGGAGATGACCAATCAAAAAGAAATGTTCAACATCTTCAAGAAACCATAGAAAAATTAGAGAGAGCCCATGAATGTGAGACCGAAGAACTCAACTCCAAACTTGTACGTTCTGAAAAATTGTGCAGAGAAACGCGTGAGCAGTCGGAAAAGGAGAGGAAAGAAATAGCTGGACTTCAAGATACAATCGAGGAATTAAAGAAGGATATGGCAATTTCATGTAAGACTCCAAGAGACTTCAATCAGGTAGAGAAGGAAAACGAAGAGTTGAAGCTTCTTATGGCTCAACTTCAGAATAGTGTGAGGGTTCCTGAAGATGAAATGGATGTTCTTAAGAGTCTACAAACCGTTCATGAGCAAACTGTCAAAGAAAATGTCAGGTTGTTATCGGAGATTTCTAGGTTGCAGAAGAAACTTTTATTCCTTGATGGCAAATCCAGCAGGAGCAAACTCAAGTTTCAACTAGCCGAAACAGGGGCAAATCCATTTATGAAGCCTGAAGAACAAGGCAACCTTAAGGATCTGGACCATCTGTCTTTAAGCCACTATAAGGAAACCCTGGATAATGTGAATTTTAAACTTCAAAATAAAACGAAGGAACTTGAAGACGTCAGGAATGTGTTGTGTAGGCTTGAACGAAGCTATGATGATGTGAAAACGGAGAATGGTCATCTTAAGACACAGACTGTTTTACTTCAGGAAAGGCTCAATTGTTTAACTTTGGAGTATGACCAAGTGAAGAAAGCTATTCATTTAGAAGTCATTCCCCTACCAGAGCTGGAGGATGCACCCATATCGGTTCCTGGACTAAAACTCCTCTTGGCGGTTGCTAAAAAGGATAATTTGCAACTGAAGGAAAACGTGACTTTTTTGGAGCTGAAAAATATAGATGCTATTGAAAACAACAAAGTTCTATCTTCCGAGGTTTCATGGTTACAGAAAGAAATACAAAACATGGAGGAAATGGCTGAAGCTTCTTTGAAGCTTGAACAGTTGTATGAAGAAGCCAAGATGGAAAACCTTGACCTAAAGTCGCTTGTTCAAGGGATGCAGGAGAAAATTTATAGACTTGAGAAACCACACTTGAGTGTTCTAGAAAAACCAGCTCTCGACCTAAAGGCTGAAGTGTGTTCACAGCCTAATCCCATCCCTGATGAACCTTCTCCATGTGTTACTACTTACCCAATGCCCTACCAACAAAGTCAAGTAAGTGATGTCCACACCTTGCAACTGGGGCTTGAATCTTCAGCTCCAGAAGGGCTTTCAGGACCGCATCGAAACATTGAAGATGAGAAGCCAGGAACCAGTACCACCGAACATGGTTGTCCAGATTCAACACTCGATCATGGGGCATTGACCGGAAGTCTTCAAGACTTGAACCCGAAGCAGAAGCTTTTGATTGTGGAAAATCAGCAGAAGACCACGAAGTCTAACTCGCTGAACAAGGAGACTGAGATTCAGAAGCAGCTGGGACATCTGAGGTAAATCATTGCCTATGGCCCTTCTGTTGATGTCCACTAGATGAAGAAACCTTCTCCTTCACCGCTGCTTTCTCTGCTTCTAGAACTAACATTTTATAACCGTTGAAAGGAACATTGCAATTTAACAATAAGACCTTCTACTGCTTTTCTGATGGCTGGCTTAACAAATTCTTCACCCAACGTTCTCAAGAAGAGACCTCTCATTATATATACTTACTCTGCTTCATAATCTACTTAATTGTTTCCAATCATGTGACTTCTACTAATCACGCGAATAACACACAAATGTAGCCTTTTACTTTTTGTTCTAAACTGTAGAGAAGTGGTGGGCAGCTAGTCAGGGGGCTTTTAAAGGACCTTGTAAGACAGGGCCATCTCCAGTTGGGTGTTGGCCCTTGGATGACAGTCACAGTGGACCCCTCTGTCTACCCCACCCTTGGCTGGCTTGACAATATTTATCCAGATCACGGTGGGCCCTCCAAGCTTGCCACTGGTACCACTGGAGAGCACTTTAGGAATCCTCCAATTACAAGGTCCGAGAACGAAAATCGAGACCTGACGAGAAGAATTCTCGAGCAACTGGGGTGCTGATTGCCCACCACTACTGCAGAGATTTCTGTCCACTTTTTTTCCTTTCCGTTTAACGCCTGCCGATTCTGTTTTAATCTTGATGTCTTCTACTGACGCTAAACTTTTTATAATCTTCAGGTATATATTTTATACTTCTGGTTTCATATATTGTGTTGCTTTATTGTGCTACAAGAGGGATCTTGATGGATGTTAATGTCCATAAAAGTAATGAAAATCTGTCTGGTGCTTTTGTAGAGAATTACCCCTTGATAGGACATTATACTCCAGACAGAATTATTTGGCTTCAGCTACGCCTTTCATTTTATGACCCTACATTAACAGCCTATGGGTCATCAACCCCATCATACCTTTTTAATGTTCATGAATAAAACACGGCCCTGGTGTCCCCAAGGCTCCATCTTGGGGCAACTTTGATGCTATTTCATAAACAACATAAAGTCCTACAGCCAAAATGTCAACCTAGTCCAATGAGAAGGATCTCCCTTTTATCCTTATATATAGTCCACAATAGAATAATTGCTTTTACCTTGTAGATGTGAGAATAAGAACCTAAAGGAGGAGAATGCTTCAATATTAAGCCAGATAACCTCTTTGAAAGACGAGGGCGAAGTCAATAACCAAAAAATCTCCCAGCTTCTTGACACTTGTGAAGATTTGTGGTAAGTATTTTTATTGCGTGTGCATCTATAATGTATTAAGTCGTTGCTACAACCACCGGTGGACCCTGTTGCATCCCTACAGCTGGTATAGGCTTCTAGTTGGAGAATGACTTATCTCGACAATCTTCAAAGACAGCAGAGTTACTAGAGGGGGTTCCCCTATTTGGGATCCTTGTGTCTTGGCCAAAGTGGAGAGCGGTTACAAAGTACATCTCTGGAGGACCTGTCCTGTCTTTCATTACACAGACAACCCATTGATAAGAATGGGCACTGTGTAATGCACAATTTCTCCTGTGATGGCACTGCAGGGAAATTGAGCACTTCCTGTCAGGTTTTCCCACAGATTACAGCTGATCGCTTGGGGTCCAAGTAGTGCAAAAAACTATGAGTTTCTAATAAGTAGGCATTGTCCAAAGCTAAGAACCCCTTTAAGTTGATGCCCATTGCTGAATTTCTAGGCAACAAAAATTTTCCAGATATGTCTCCAGACATTTGGGGACCATTTGTAGAAGAGCTCAGGTTAGTGGCAGTGATGATGGTAAGGTGGACAAGGCTGTGACAACCTCTGATGTATTGTCATGAAGAGGTGGTTGGCTGTCAGGATTAATATTAGGTATCGCTGTTATCGTAGGGTAGCGTGCGAGTCCTCCTGATCATCTGACCCCCTCTTTCTTTCTAGGGTGAACCTTGAAGCGGTGCAGAATGAAAAACTTGCTCTGGAGAAGGTGGTTGATGACTTAACAAATCAGGTCAGTTGTATAACTTTATTTTAATGAGATCATGGGTCTCTGAAGAAGTGTCCATGTAGGCTGGTGTACCTTGTATAGGCAACTGCCCCCAATCTGGCCCAGCGAGTTTGTATTGACTCTAGGGCTACCGATGTTTTCTGGAGAACCCAATCTAGAACGTCATCTTCGGTTTGCAGTACGGGTCATATACAGAAAACTTTTTATACACTTGTTTTCATTAGATATCTGAACTCAAGAGCAAAAATGAGCAGCTGGCTTCAGAAAATGAAGAGTTCTTCTCCAAAAATTTTAAGAACCAAGAGGATATTCAGGATCTGAGCCGCAGGTTGATGCTGCTTCTTAAACAGAAAGACCGAAGGGACTCTGGAAAAGGGCCAGAAGAGTGGAAGGAAGAGATTGAAGGATACAGGACCAAGGTAAAAAGGGACAAAATGTTTGTGCCAATTTATGCAAGACCCTTCTCGCCTACTTGTTGGGTCTCGCAGATCACAAAGTGCTTGGACCCCCAGCAATCAGCTGTAATCTGCAGGGAAGCAATTTCCCTGCAGCGCCACCACAGGCGAAATTAAGCATTACACATTGCCCATTCATATCAATGTGTTGCCTGTGTAATACAGGAAAGGACAGGTCCTCCAGAGAGAGACGTTCTTTGTAAACGCTCTCTACTCTGGCCAAAAGATGAAAGTCCTGAACAGAGGACCCCCTTCTAACTCAGAATTTCCTAATAGGGTGTATTAAAATGGGTTTTCTTAACTAGAAAAATTCTATGAAGGGGTTATCTGTTCGGGTCAACCCCTGTCCATAGTGCCTAGTAGGGCATATGAACCCCATAAAGGGTTTCTCCCCACTCGGAACCTTCCTCTTAGAGCAAAGAGCAGATCACACTTCAGAGTAATCTGTGCTACCGTAGTTGTCCTGTTAAAGGGGTTGTACAGGATTTTAAAAAAAATGGCTGCTTCTTTCCAGAAATAGCGCCACACCTGTCCATAGTCTGTGTCTGGTATTGCAGCTCAATGCCAAATGGAGTTGAGCTACAGAATCACACGCAACCTGCGGACAGGTGTGAGCTGCTGTTTTTGGAAGAAAGCAGATTTGTTTGTTCTATTCCTGTACAACCCCTTTTAACCCATTAACTTCATTCAATACTACATAGGCATCGCCGGCATTTTCCAGCAGCCAGAATCCTGGTGTTTAACTCATCGTTAGATGAGCGGCATTTAGACACACGATTGTTCTAGCGGCCCGCATCACTCCTCACCTTGTATAAGAAGCTTGTATATTCGGGGATATGACGCAATACTTGACATGTTTTCATTTTTTAGGTTTCTGATGCAGAAAGAGAATTGTCAAAGGTTAAAATGCGCCATCATTTTCTGGAGCAGGAGAACACTCTTCTAAAGCAGGAAGTCGAGACCAAGCAGGTGAGAGTTGTAGTATATTTAAAGGAATATACCATGTCATTTTCTTTACCTATTTCTCAAAGTAAGTTGTCACTTTGGCGAGTTGGAGATTTTTATTGATGATGCAATTAAGTGTATATGCCAGAATGTCTAAGGAGAGAATGCTCCTTTTCAAGGGGTTGTCTAAGAAAAAAGTTCTCTGTTTTTTTTTTTTTCCCCTAGAAACAGTGCCACTCCTGTCTATGGGCTGTGTCTGGTATTGCAGCTCCTACACATTCCAGCTAATTTAACCCATTTAATACTGTGGGATAGTAATTGCTTCATTCATGTGCATTGCCACATACAGACCTTTCGTCATGCTCCTGTAAGCTCAACTTTTTTTTTTTTTTTGGAGGCCACAAAGTTGGCCCTTTTATAGTCGGTGACCTCCGAAAACCGCTACAGTGGTTTCTGATTGCTCATTAGCGAAGAATAGATTTTATCACCAAGTGCTCCTTCTGAATCTCCTCTTGTTGACCAATTCCTTCACCAGCAACAAGAGCGCGGGAACAAAGTTGTCAAGCCCTAACTCGCTTGCTCTCTGATTGCAGACTCTACAATCCTGTCATTGCTAGAGATGGAAAGTCAAAAGTTTTAAAAAGATCCTTATTGTGTCATTGTAAAAAGATTCACGGTGTGCGACAAGAACTCGCGTCGTCTTATAATTCCGGTTTGTGCGCTTGTCGTTCCACAGCTTTCAAAAAGTTCCGAGATGACCGAGCTAAGAAATGAAATGTCCCTCATAACGAAGAAAAACGATAAACTAATGAAAGAGAAGGAGGCTCTGGGAGAGGAACTGAATAGCTGTGTGGCCAAGGTACTAGAGAGAATTGTGTAAAGAAATGGTTTTTGAATTCCCATCATGCACTAGGTGAAATGTTTTTGACTTTTTTTAAGTGTTTTTTTTTTTTTTTCTATTGGAACTCTTTTGGGAACGTTTTCTCCAGCTGTCTGTAAATAAATAGCAACTGTAATTGTATGTCAGACATGTTTGTGCCATAAAATTCTTCTTATCTGGCATCTGATAATCCGGAACAAAACTTCAATATAAAGTAGCATTTGATATGATCAGAAAACCGAGCAGGAGAGAACGAATTAGGAAATTCCCGTGATTGAGGCTTTCACGCGGATATAGTGCAGACTCTTTGTGACGTCCTGTTGGTCCTGCATTTTTCTGGACCGGACGTCGATCACTATAGGATCGCATGGTGATCTGAATCCGGTTGAGCAGAACCGTGTGGTCCGAGCAGGGTTGCCGATTGTTTGTAAATTTACAGAGTCCGCAAAAATAGGGTGTTTTTTTTTGTTTTTTTTTTACCATCTTTAGTGTCCGTCAGAAAAACTACATTATTTCGGTCTGGTTTTGTTCTTATTTGCCCTGCGCAAATTCTGGCGGCATTCGTTGACGTGCGCGGTCCAAAGAAACCTGGATTAGGCCGTCCAGATTTAGGATGTAGTCCGATAGAAAGCGGCGTCTGTTTTCTCTCTTTACTCCTTCCTCCCACCGCTGCAGTCAGACGTCGGCTTTTCTGACCTGGTGAGTCCTCCTGCGCTCGCTGACCACTGTCAGAGCTACGACCGCCGACTAGCAGGCAGCCGCTAGAGGGGTTTAAACAAAGATTAGTCGCCGTGATAGTTGCAGATTTTGTGTTAACATTTTATTTTGGGTTCTCCATCCTTATAAATCAGCTTCATATACTTTTCTATGAATGTCCAATAATCCGGAATATTTGATAATCTGTCACCTATACGGGCCCTATGATGCCAGATTAGAGGAATTTTACTGCGTGTGTATATTTTACAATGTGTACATATATAAGGTCTTGAAGTAGTTTGTTCTCCGTATTTGCTCAGTCTGCTAAAGCTGCCGTCCTGGAGAAAAAAATAGCCAGTCTAAAGCAAGAACAGAAGACGTGGGAGCAGCAGTCACTTTCTCTGAAATCTCAGGTCGCCTCATCTCAGGAGAAGGTAGGTGCAGGCTGGTTTTGCTCTGGACTTCACTATGGCGGGCAGGTTACAGAAACCGCGCCACTCTTGCACATTGGCTGTGTCTGGTATTGCGGTTCAGTCTATGGACAAGAGTGGCGCTGTTTCTAATCTCATGTAACCCCTTTTAATGGACGTGTACTTTTAGATTCATAGTTTGGAGGAGAACCTGCAGAATATCAGCCTCCAAATGGCTCGCATCAAGTCAGATCTGCGAGTCGCACAGCAAGAGAAGGAGTCTTTGAAACAAGAAGTGATGTCGCTACACAAACAGCTGCAAACCGCTAATGCCAAGGTAAACTTTTTTCTCATTTATTCATGATTTAAAGGGCATGTCAATCTATGATCCTGTACTACAGTCTCTATTATACTCTAGAGCTGCATTCACTATTCTGCTGGCTTCTGAGCTAAAATCTGCCAGCATCCCCTGCTTGTTCAGTGTCTGTACAGAACTTGCTTTGCTGGAGAGTAGTCTTTACACCAGGGACCGCACTTTGGGAGCTCCAATAAGCTAACCCATAAACAATTATAATAAAGAGACATTCAGGTGTGTAGTTATAGGGTAGCATAGGGGTGTGTCTGACAACAGGCTTGTTGACTGTTTCTATTAGCAACCAGCAGAATAATTGGTTTGGTTTTTACCTTCACCGATCTATTACTCTGCATTATCTAGTAACTCTGGCAACCACTGTTTACTGTGAAAGAGAGGTGGTTGTCATAGCCCCGCCCCTATAGCAGAATAATATGATTCTTTTAGTTAATACCCCCCCCCCCTTTATTTTTCTTTGTTTAGAAGCAGGTTTTGGAAATGGCTGTGAACTCCTCAGGGCTACAGAACCAGCAGAAGAAGCAGTACTGGGACGATCTGGAGCAGCTCATGGAGCAGGAACAGCAGCTTCTACGACAGGAGAATGAACGACTACAACAAGAGGTTCAGAATGCAAAGTCTGATCTGGCACAAACCAGAGAAAAGGTACAGCCTGTGAGAGGAGGGGTACGTCTTATGCCCGGAGGGGTACGTCTTATGCCCGGAGGGGTACATCTTATGCCCGTTATTCCTTTTCCCATTTGCCTCTGTCACACGCACACCGTTCCATATGCTCACGTCACCTCCTCCATCGGATCAGCACATTTAAGTCATAAAATACTCTGTGCTGCTGGTGTACCGGCTTGATGGGCCATAAATGCCTATTGCCGGAATAGCCCTTTAAAGTTACTCTCATCTTGTAACATAATAAATATTGGACGTATCTTGTAAAAACATTGCCTTTTGCTCATGAATGGCAGGTACGGCAGCTGGAGTCCACCATCATATCCTTGAAACATCAGAAGCAGCAGAGCCAGTCCAGCCTGGTGAAAGCCTTGGAACAGGAGAAGTCCAGTCTTAAGAGGGAAGGTGATCAGCTCCAGAAAGAACTCCTAACTGCAAACAGGAAGGTCTGTTTAAAAAACACAACCCTTGTCATACGGGTACATTAAAGGGCCACTAACCTTACAGTAGTCCTATAAAAGTTCATCAGTGTTATAAGACCATCATACCTATGTATATGTTACTGGAGGTTCACAACATGGGAGATAAACCGGTCATCATAGGGGAATTTTCTGCATTTCTTTTCACTCCCATTGAAAAACACTACAGTAATAAACCTCTCCATAGCCTGAAATGGCTGCTAACAGGGAACAGTTGAGTGGATTCTGCTGAAAAGCAAATGGGGATTAGAGACTTACAGTAGCTACAAAGATCATCTGTCGCTCTGGAGGACCTGTCCTGTCCTGCATTACACGGACAATCCATTGATATGAATGGTCACTGTGTAATGCTTCATTTCTCCTGTGGTGGTGCTGCAGGGAAATTGAACACTTACTGCCAGGTTTCCTCCCTGATTACAGTTGATCACTGGGGTTCCCAGCAGGAGGGCACTTTGTGATCAGCTTATTGTCAAGGGACCCTTCTAAAGGGCCTTTTACACCAGCCAACCATAGGCCGGTGCAGCTAGCGCCAATCAACGAGACATCGTTGATCGGCGCTCGTTTGCTCCTGACACAGGGAGCTACGGATGGGGACGAGCGGTCGTTACTCCGATTTGCTCGTCCCCATCCATTATTATCATGTCGGCAGCGCGTCTCCCTGTTTACACGAGAAGATGCCGACAACGATAATCTTTTCGTTTTTTAAAACGATACGATCAGCAGATGATTGAGCGTTTGCTCGTTCATCTGCTGATTGCTGCCCTGTTTACACAGGGAAATTATCGGCAACGAGCGTGAGTTTATGTTCACACGCAGTGGTTTCAGAGGTAATTTGGGCGTTTTACGCCTGAATAAACGGCTCCATTACGCCTACGAACATCTGCCCATTGCTTGCAATGGGTTTTACGGTGTTCTGTTCCCACGAGGTGTAATTTTACGTGTCGCTGTCAAAATACGGCGCGTAAAAAGACGCCCGCGAAAAAGAAGTGCAGGACACTTGTTGGGCCGTTTTGACTCCATTGAAAAACAGCTCCAATAACGGCCGTAAAATACACCGCGAAAAACGCGAGTTGTTACACAAAGTCTGAAAATCAGGAGCTGATTTCGCTTGAAAACCGCTCCGTATTTTCAGACGTTTTTGAGTTTGAGTGTGAACATACCCTCATATGAACGCCAAGCTGCCCGATAATCGCCCAGTGTAAAAGGGCCTTAACAAGTGGGGATTGTTTAAAGTAGCGTGGGTTTTAGGTGGGTTTTCTGTATAGCTGTGGGGTAACTGATGTGAATGTTGTTTTGAATTCTCAGATTAGTCAGCTAAGTGCCCTAGAACGGGATTTGGAAACCATCAAGGCCGAAAATGAAGTCTTACGAGCAAAACAGGGGAAATTTGATGATCCTTTCATGGAAGTAAGTGGGGAAGTTATGAGTGCTATATTTACAGATCACACATTAGTAGATTTTCCTTCTTAAAGGGGTTGTCCAGGACTAAAAAAACATGGCTGCTTTATTCCCAAAACAGATTCACACTTGTCCACAGGTTGTCTGGTAATGCAGCTCCGCTCCATTAAAGAGACTAGGGCTGAGCTGCAATACCACGCAAAACCTGTGGACAGATGTGGCGCTGTTTTTGGAATCCTGTACAACACCTTTAAGTAATCAAAGATCTAGAAAACCACAGCCCAAGTAATATCACCCAGAATTTCCTAAATAAGTTCTACAGATCCCTGATCCCTACTGCTACAAATGGTACTAATATCCTTATACTAATTATTTATGTTTTTAAAAGAAAAAAAATGACCTCCCTCCAGCACCCACTGACCTCGACGCCACTGTAAGTAAACATTGAAGTGACGCTCAGGTCCACACATAGCCCCCCTTCACTCTCGCCCATGTTTTTTAAAACATATAATGAGAGCCCTTGTATTCTTCATGATGAAGAGGGTAAGGTAAAAAAAACAAACTGAAAAACCCCTTTAAGGCTAAGTTCACACGGAGTATTTTGCCGAGTTTTTTGACGCGGAAACCGCGTCGCAAAACGGCCCTAAAATGCCTCCCATTGATTTCAATGGGAGGCGTCGGCGTCTTTTTCCCGCGAGCAATAAAACTCCTCGCGGGAAAAAGAAGCGACATGCCCGATCTTCGGGCGTTTACGCCTCTGACCTCCCATTGACTTCAGTGTGTTCGGTCCGGGACTTGCGGCCGAAATACGTTCCGTCCTTTACGGACCGAACATGCTCGTGTGTATCCAGCCTTAGTTTAGGGTTATGTGACAATTCCATGGTAGCCCTAGCCCAGGAGCATTGTGGGGGCTTTGTGATATTCTGCTGTATGAAAGGGACAACTCCTCATTGCTCTGGGTAGTCCCGTCAAGGCTCTTCAGGATGTCACCCTTGTGCACCCCCGCAGACCCGTCGCACATCCGGTAAGTGTCAGTCATCCATAGGCACCAATCAGATCACTTTGGTCTATAACGGGTTATCCGGTTACTGTCCACTTTTTGTCTGCACTGTTTTTGTATAGGGTCCGAAGTTTTTAAAAATGTTGATCTTCAAGTGTTTGGGGAGAATCTCTGTCTCATATTGTGCCTGTTTTCCCGTTCTGTCCTTACCTTGCGTTTTAGACCTCGTGAAATCTCAGAGATGGGTGCAGTTCTGATTCTGAGATCTATGGTAAAGTTATACGAGTGCTTTGACTCTATCATTGCATGACTGTGCCCGTTTTTTATTTTTGTATTTCATCCTGTATAGAACCCATTCATTATTTCTAGATCATAAATGGAACTTATAATATCTTATACGAAGGATATGTTATAATAGACCCGCTGGACTGGCCTACCCAACAACCACGGGATCCTCTGGAGGGCCCATGTTCTGACCCCATAACGGGTCCTAGCCACATAAAATGTTGCACTGTACAATCAGTACTGACAGTGTGGGGACACACCCTATTGACAAGAGGAATAGTAAAACTAGTTGTTTGGTTATGCATTTCCAGGAGGACTAACAGAGGAATTGCAAAACGCAGTTCTAAGAAAATATGCTTCAGAATTGTCATTCCATGGTAGTTACAACAACAGGCGTATTAGGAGAGACGACCGGTCCTATTCAGAGATGTTGTCTAGGATTATAAAAGCTGAAACAGCGCCGCACCTTTCCATGGGTTGTATCTGGTATTGCAGCTCCGCTCCATTGAAGTGAATGGGGCTGAGTTGCAATAATACACACAACCTGGGAATAGGTGTTGAGCTGTTTTTTTTTCCGAAGAAAGCCGCCATGTTTTTCTGATTCTGGACTATCCCTTTACGCTTGCCTGTAGTTAACTTTTGTCTTTTACCAAGAAGCAATATGTTTCTGTAGTTTGGATGTAATTAGAGAGAAGACCGAATACGACTGAAGTTCAGTGCAGGATCAGTAAAGCAAAAAACAATGTATTTTTTTAGCAACTACGTGCGACAAAGCATTAAAGGGATATTTCCTCCGAAGACTTGACTGATCTATCAACTAGATATGCCATAAATGTCTGATCATTGGTGGTCTGACCACAGGAAACCCTCACTGAGGCGTGCCAGACTGTATACAGCGGGGAAATAAACACCCAGCCCTGGACACTGTCCGTTCACCCCAAATATATATATATATATATATATATATATATATATATATATATATATATATAGAAAAAAGATATATATATACATACACACACACACACACACACACACACACACACACACACACACACACACACACACACACACACACACACACACACGTGTGTGTGTATATATATATATATATCTTTTTTTTTTTTATTATATATTTATTTATTTATTTATTTATTTTTATTTATTTTTCTTACTGACCATCAAAACTCCATATTGTTATCCAGTATATTGCATGACGTGCTGTGCTTTGCGTACGACACGGTGGTTAATCGTTACAAAGCTGCATGTCTGTACATTGTGGTTTTCTGCAGCGCCTTGTCTTGTGTGTGCATTGGTACATATTGGTCATACGACACCTGGACATCCTTGCATAGCACTGCTGAAGAATCTAAGAAGATTTGCAAGTGTGTAACCTGTGGGATATTTGCTTGTACAGATGCTGCACTCTTCCTCCAGTGCGACCCATAGCCACTCTCCGCTCCAGCAGCAAGCTTGTGCCACCATACCACGGGAACAATACCTGCAGCTCCAGGTAGACAGACGAAACCAACCGCATCAGGCAACAGCAAATAACCGCAGCTCTGACAGCTCACCGCAGGTTAGTGCCATCACTCCCATTCATGTTACTTGTTGTGTATGTTCAAGTACAGGGTATCCTTTCTCTGGTTATGCCAGCTCATATAGACCTCGGCTCATTCCATCATGGCATGCAATCAAGTCAACAACTACATGGGTGCATTTTATCCATCTATGCCTGTCAATTGCATCTCGCCATGCAGTGTAAGTCGCTCTGGTGCCCATCACCTCATCAAGCTTTAAGGGGTAGTAGTGCATGTTTCCGAAAACTGTTTTTCTTGCAGATGTTTTCATGATGATAAAAACAAGCGATCTGCCAGTTCATCATGATACTTCATTCTAAAGGAATTCACTTTGTAGGGTCATTGTTTTGGAGAACCTGAGTGGTGGCACTGTTGCATTGTTATCTATGGAAGAAATGGTTAAGTGCCATAGTGGTGAAAAAAGGTACTGCAGGGGGTAAAGAACGAAAAGTCAACTTTTTAGGAAGTATCCACATGGAAATGGCAGATTTCTTGTTCATATCCTGTAGATGGTTACAGTAGCTGATAGATATCCTTTTGCCTGTATATTTTAATTGAATCTCTTTTTCGGTTCAGTTTTCTGTATGTAACTTTATCAGCAATGTTCTGATTTACCTGCTCTCCTGGAGCTGCAACCATCAGCTGAACATGGCAGCCTGTGCTTTGTCAGCGGAGAGGAGCTGCTACATTGTGTCATCACATCTCCTCTCTACTGCTAGAAAATAGGCTGCTATATTCTTATGATGGTGCCATGAGTAGACAAAATAGCCAATATTTATTTCCCACATTACCCAACTCAATCCTTAAAGTTGACCATATATCGTATTTTATAATAAAATTTACCACCCTCATTGAAATTTTTTAATTATACTTATTCTGAGAATAATTTTTAAGGATGTTAAAATCTCATGTAATATAACTCTTTCTCTCATCTGGGGGTCTATGATAAGAAGTACTGCTATATTACCACAAGGGGGCATCGATTGCTGTACTGTAGATTTGAGTCCTGCGTTTTAGCACTTGTTCTCTCTTCTGCCCCCTAGTGCTCTGAAGCAGAAATCGATTTTCCCTGGCGTCCATATGTGCCTTTACATTACATTTACAGATAAACCCCTATACATTGTATATACATCCCTGACATAATTCTGCATGGCTCCTTTAACTGCTTGCTGTATTGACCGGTTTTGTGTTCTCCTGCTTTAGTAGAAGTTGCTCTTTTGTGTAGATGTTGTGTTTCTTTGTTTAACCCTCTCTATTAATCGTTTTATGAATATTCCTGCCGATGTCATCTTCCAAAGGTTTTCTAAAGTAAAATCCTACTTCCATCGAGTTTCAGAGTAATACTGTACGTGGCTCCTATGTAATCTGTAGTTAACGGCGTTGTCCGGTTTAGAAAGCCTATTTCCATACACCCTATCAGGGAGTAATGAGGTAATAGAGTGGGGGTCTTCTGTTCAGGATCCTCATCTCTTGGCCAAAGTGGAGAGCGGTTACATAGATTGTCTCTGGAGGACCAGTCCTGTCCTACATTACACAGAACACACATTGATTTAAATTGGCACAGTGTAATGCTTAACTTCTCCTGTGGTGGCGCTGCAGGGAAATTGAACATTACTGCCAGGTTTCATCACTGATCGCTGGGGTCTCCGCAGGAGGACGCTTTGTGATCAGCTTATTAGAAGGGAACCTTCTTACAAGTACGGATTGTCCAAAGCGGAGAAGTCCTTTCAAGTATCGATGCACAGAGCTCTATCGAACAGCTTTAGTAAGTCAGTACATTACACACGCACACACACACGCACGCACACACACACACACACACACACACACACACACACACACACACACACACACACACACACGTAATGGGACTATCATTTTAAGACTACTTAAAGGAGTTGTACAGGATTAGAAAAACATGGCTACTTTTTGCCAAAAACAGCTCCACATATAAACATTGGTTGTGTCTGGTATTGCAGCTCAGCTCTGTTGAAGTAAATAGGGCTGAGCTGCAATACCACACACAACCTGTGGACCGGTGTGGCACTGTTTTTTTGCAGAAAGCAGCCATGTTTTTTTTTGTAATCCTGGACCACCCCTTTAATGAGTCGAGGAATCCGTAATCTGTTTGGTTAATCATCGGGCAAAGCTGGGCAGGACCCCCTGCGTTTGAAGGGTCGATAGGAATTTAGTTGAACATCTTCTTTGCTTGTTAAGCTCAGGGTACAAGGACTCGGTCGCCCACATACATCTGGAGCCGGCCTTCAATTAACCCTTTGGAAGTTGACATCTACGGTAGACCATGTTAACTTGCTTTGCATGTCCTGTGCGCTGTGGTCGCCAGCGGTCTCTTCACCGTTGTGGGGGATCCCTGGCGATGGAAGTGACTGTTTTATCTTTTTTGCAAATTTGCAGTAAAGTAAAATTGGGGTGAAAAGTACCAATGACCTTTCTCCCATAGGCCTTGCTTCCGGAGCAACGAGCGCTGCATGCCGACTCTTACAGACGGATTGGCCGCCTCTGAACGTGTCTTCTTCTAACGAGCACCTAACGCTAACCACACCTAACACACCGCTGGCATAAGCTGAGAAACACCTTGTTGAGGGCACGGCGCCCAGCTGCTTAGCTGTTCCTTCCTTGTTAACCTTCACAGTATTATAATGCACCCGTTTCCTGCACAAAGCGACGGCAGCCATTTTTACAGCGGACCAATGAGAACCCTCTTTTTGTCCGTTCACTGAAAATCTCGAATGAGGACTTTGCACTTTTTTTGTCACTCGACTTGACTCCATATTGAGACGTTTTGGTGAACGGATGAGTCGCGTTCTCATGATAAGCGGTACTTTCTACCAATTGGCTGCCTCCAGAATGTGTGGCCATGAGGCTCACTGAAAAGAGCACCCCCCCCCCCCACAAAAAAAATAAAAAAAATCACCTTAAAGTATGTCAAGTCGTTAAAAAGTCTGTCAGCGGTTTTACAGTTATATCGGTTTCTGCGCCCTGACAGCATAATGGCAGCCATATTGGCTGGCACCCAGCTTTCTCAAGTACAGATAGATTTTAGAAACGGCTGAATATATAGTTTTTAATGACTTGACCATAAAGGGCTCCATATACTGGTGATTTTTTATATTTTTTTTTTTGGGTGGGGGTGGGGTTTCAACTTTTTGTAATTACTAATGTAGACTTAATGTGTGTAAAATACCTTATTTAAGAATCGTCTTTTATGTATTTATACTATTTATTAGATCTGATTTCCGCCCTCTTGATATATTTATATTTTCTTCCTCCTTTTATAATGTTTTTGACTGGGAAAACACATTTTATACAAGGCACATGGAGATTTCTGAGCCTCTTTATACTGGAAATTTGTCAAAATTTGTAAGATACTTTTGGAAGAAAAACACAGAAATTTTGATGCTGGGAAATAAAATTCTTTTAATTACAGAGAAGTTTTCTATTGTTTTTATTAATGTGCATTAATAAGATTCTTATGATAGTGATAAATATCTTATATATAAGTTGCTGCTCAGCTTCGTGTAAATGGCTAAAAACACCCGTCGGGTTACATTTTTGTCTTTCCCTTCGATGTGAAATTGTTCTAGAGCCCTAAAATAAGGAGAGAAAAATATGCTTAGGCCGGATCACACACCGTTTTTGGCTCAGAGCCGAGCACAGGAGTGAACATCAAGGAAAGGAGATGCATCAAGACTTTGTGTGTGATCTTGACCCAAAGGGAAAATTCACCTAAAATTGCTTAGAAACATCTAAGGCCCCATGCACCCGACCGTAGGTTTCATCCACAATTATGGACCCGTTAATTTCTATTGACCACTGACACCTTCCTGTATATTAACGGGAAGGTGTCCGGGCCGTAGAAAGCCTCCGCAAAAGATAGGACGTTTTTACAAACCGTGTCCCCGCGCCCTGACTGGATCCCACCGCCCTCCCCCGTGCCCTGACTGGAACCTGCCTCCCCCCGTGCCCTGACTGGATCCTGCCCCACCCTCCCCCTGCCAGGATCCTGCCGCCCCCCTGCGCCCTGACTGTATCCCGCCGGCCGCCCACGCCCTGACTGGATCCCGCTGCCCCACCCGCACCCTGACTGGCCTGGATCCTGCCCCCGCACCCTGACTGGATCCTGCTCCCCTCCCCCCCTGCACCCTGATTGGATCCCGCCGCCCCCTGACTGGATCCCGCCGCCCCCTGACTGGATCCCGCCGCCCCCTGACTGGATCCCGCCGCCCCCTGACTGGATCCCGCCGCCCCCTGACTGGATCCCGCCGCCCCCTGACTGGATCCCGCCGCCCCCTGACTGGATCCCGCCGCCCCCTGACTGGATCCCGCCGCTCCCCTGACTGGATCCCGCCGCCCCCTGACTGGATCCCGCCGCCCCCTGACTGGATCCCGCCGCCCCCTGACTGGATCCTGCCGGCCCCCTGCCCCCTGACTGGATCCCGCCGGCCCCCCCGCTCCCTGACTGGATCCCGCCGGCCCCCCGCTCCCTGACTGGATCCCGCCGGCCCCCCCGCTCCCTGACTGGATCCCGCCGTCCCCCCCGCTCCCTGACTGGATCCCGCCGGCCCCCCCGCTCCCTGACTGGATCCCACCGCCCCCCCCCCCCCCCCCGCTCCCTGACTGGATCCCGCTGGCCCCCCCGCTCCCTGACTGGATCCCGCTGGCCCCCCCGCTCCCTGATTGGATCCCGCTGGCCCCCCCGCTCCCTGACTGGATCCCGCTGGCCCCCCGCTCCCTGACTGGATCCCGCTGGCCCCCCGCTCCCTGACTGGATCCCGCTGGCCCCCCGCTCCCTGACTGGATTTCCCCCCCGTGCTCTGACTCGATTCCCCCCCCCGTGCTCTGACTGGATTATACCTGACATGTTATACCTGTCTTTAGAACATCAGCCTTATGCATTCATTATTAAAGGGCAACAGGGGAGGCCGCAATCTAAAGCATATGGCACCCTGCAATAACCTATTGTGAAAACTTAGTCCATTAATACCTTCTAGGCATCTTCTCAAATATTTCTTACCAGTGTTCTCTGGTCTCCAATGTCAGGGAGATTATTATGTTAGTTTGGCCAATGTTCCCAGTGTGCCAAAACCGCATCTCCTGTAGTCCTGCTTCATGCATCGTAGAAGTCTCATTTCCAAAACTAGTAGCAGGGGGATCAGAGCCGTGCATCCTCAGAACCTCTTCATTGATTAAATCCTTTTGAGAGTCGCTGTGGTCCAGATCCTGCATCCAACCATGACTGAGATCACCTGCAATGAGCACGGAAGGACTAGTTATGGAGGCTCGTATGTCATGTATAGGTGGCACCAGTGTCCCATGAACAAGGTTCAGAGTGAAGTGGAGAGAACTGGATCTGATCAGAAATCTGCTCTTTGTGTAAGTCATTCCTTTTCCTAGACACGTGGATGATTTTCATGAACACGGGCAGACCGGGCACCAGCTCAGAGACTTCCATACTGGGGTTTGTAATGATCCTAGTGATCTACTTCACGATGTGACCTTGTGTTTTTCTTAGAGTGAACCAGAACTGCTGCTGCGGAAAATGGAGGTCCGCATGCTGGACGTGGAGCAGAAGCTAAGAATTGTGAAGATGCTTCTGCAGGAAAAAGTGAATCAGCTGAAAGAACAAGTAAGACACTCCATCTGCATGTAACATAGGGGCACGGCCATACGGGTGCTTTGTGGCCCCTAGAGAGAGCGGGGCTCAGTCTTGTTGTTGGCCCCATGAATTTTGCATGGATTTATTTAGACTCCAACCCTGCCAGGCCACATCATAGCGAATGGCAGGACCAGAGCATCCTTCATTAGAAAGTTCTCATTGACAGATATTTTTAGGTCCAACGTGTAGGTTTTTTGATCTATCATCACAGGGGTTGGAGATCTTTTTTCTGATAGAGCTCTAAACCCATCAAGACCATAGAGTTATATTTAAAAAATTCTGTCTGTCTGCAGTCTCCACTAGGGGGAGCTTACTGCATACGGTGTTATTATCGAGTTCAATGTAGAAACAGTAGGCAATATGCTCCTAAGCTCCCCCTAGTGGTGACTGCAGACAGCATGTTATTTTTTAAATGGGTATTCCCATCTTGGACATTTATGGCATATCCACAGAATTGTCATATTGCGGCAACTATCTATAAAATGCGGCCCCCAGAGTACAGAATTCGGAGTACAGAAAAAGCTGAGCTCTCTGTGCTACGCTGTTTCTGTAACTCCCACTCAGTTCTATGGGAGTGCCGGAAACCGTGTAGCAAAACGCGCACATCTGTTTTTGGGAAACCCAGCCATTTCGTAAGCCAGAGGTGGGATTGAGATGGGAATACCCCTTTAATAGTGACCTATTCACTTTAAGGCAGTGTTCAGACTGAGTTTTTTTGCAGGCAGAAGAAATCTGCCTCATAATTCCTTCAGGAGAAGATTTGGAGTTGCCTGCGCTTTTTTTTTCCATGGTTTTTGCAGTGTTTTTTTTGCCCGTGGTCCTTAAAGCTAATTCAAGGATTACGGGGGGAAAAACACAGGAAAAAAAGCTCGGAAACGGGCGCCGCAGGTTTTTTTCTGCCTCTTACTGATTTGAATGGGAGGTCAGAGGTGGAAACCGCTACAAGAAAGGACATGCCGCTTTTTTCCCCGCAAGCGACCAAAAGCCGCCCTGGAAAAAAAAGCCTTTGCTCCACATTGAAATCATTTGGAATTTTGGAGCGGATTCCGATGTGGTTTTCCACGTCAAAATCTTCGAAACAAAAACTGTGTGAACAGGGTCTAAGCTATCTATGGAAGGAACACAACACGCGTCCGTGTGATGGCTGTTAAAAAACGTCTGTCACACGGACGCATGTATTTCAATGGGGCCGTTCACAAGGCCGTTGTTTCAACAGATCGTATGAAGGGTCTGTGGAGGGATAGAACGCGTCCTGTTTTCTTCCGTTTTTACGGATCCCTCCGTAGACTCAAGTCTATGAGGGATCCGTGAAAACGGGACCAGCACTCGCTCATGTGATTCTGGCCTTGGGGGTAGTAATTCTGAATGTAATTATTCTTTTTTGCTCTTAACACTTTTTTTTTTTTTTTGTGTGTGTCTTACAGGTCACCAGAAACACCAGGGCAGACGCTACGATTAAAGATTTGTACGTGGAGAACTCTCAACTTCTCAAGGCTCTGGAGATGAGCAATCAAAGACATCAGACCGCGGAGAAAAAGAACTACTTACTGGAAGGGAAGATCTCAGGACTGAGTAAAATAGTGAGAGACTTGACACCTGCTGGTCTGGGTGGAGCGCTTACTACACAGCGGAGGTCTTAACAAGAAGGTGGAGCTCTTAGTGCAACATTACTCCACAAAGGAGTCTCAAAACTGACACAATTACACCAAGCACTACGAATGTACGAGCACCATAATCCCCTTTATAATATAGGGGGCCAACCTGGATGATGGTCTTAGATGCACGTTAGACTATAATGTTAAATTATTTTCTATCTGGTTTTTTATCCCAAAAATAGCGCCACTCTTGTCAATAGGCTGTGTCTGGTATTGCAGCTCTGCCCTATTTATTTGAATTAGATTGAGTTGCAATACCATAAGCAGCCTGTGGACAAAAGTGGCGCTGTTTCTGGTGACAAAAATATAAAACGGACCCTTTCCCTAATCCTAGACCACCCCAATAAATCTTGCTGTAGTTGCATTGGACTGGAACCTTCGTATCGCCTTCACAAGTTTCTCTCCAGTAGAAGTCAATGGGGTCTAAAGCTTAGGCACGGGTGCCCTCCCCCGGCCCTAGGAAGCTCCGCTAGCACTTGTCCACACTAGTCCTTAGACACGAGACCCAATATCTATAAATCTCCCTCTTCACCACTGCCCTTTTATAAAGGGTTATTGTTAAATATTGGATTTGTTCTCACAAAACTAGAATATCAGGTTCTCCACCTTCACTGATCAGATTGATCTGCCAGTAAAAGATGGAGAACTGCCTGGTTTATGTCCTGCCAAGACCCCTTGCCCCATCGCTGCCCTCCGTTCAGTGGAAACACAGCCTTGAGTTAAAGACCTGCGTAATCGAAGACAGACTAGTTGCTAGGGAAGTGCCTAACCCAATCAGGACTGTAGTTGTCAGGCAGTATATCCCTAGCAACCAGACTGTCAGACATGACTGTTCAGTTTAAGGCCTAGTTCAGACCGAGTTCCTTCAGGAATTTTGAGGCAGATTTTGACATGCCTGTGCTCATTTTTTGCTACGTTTTTCGCCCACTGCCATTAAAGCTGCCAGGACAGTGGGAAAAAAACCGCTCGGAAACTAACGCCGCAGGTTTTTTCTGCCTCCCATTGATTTCAATGGGAGGTCAGAGGCGGAGCTGCGTCAAGAAAGGACATGCTGCTCCCCCCGTGACCGGCTATAAGCCGTGCGGGGGAAAAAAACGCCTCTACCCCCCATAGAAATCAAAGGGTGTCAATTTTCGGTCGTTTTGAGGCACTGATTCCTCACATAGTTGGTGCATTGAAATAAGCCCTAAGAACTGTGTGAACTGGGCCTAAAGATGGACTCGCAGTGTGTTGGTACCAGAGAAAGGAGGAGGCAACTTGGCAGCAGGCGCTCCGTACTATTCCCTAGTTTGCAGCTTTATTAATCATATTTTCCTAAAAATAGCTTGAGAACCTTCTATAGCAAAAATTTGGGGTCCTGCGTAAAGCAATAGAAACCGGTAAATTGAAAGCTGCCGTTACGCAATTGATGATTATAGTTGCCCTGAGCCACATAACTGTGATCTTTTTGCGCTGGTTTTTATTCACTGCCGCCATTTTATCTTTAGTCTTGTAACCAGGTGATGCGCTTGTGGCACTGCCTCCTATACATGTGTTATATATATTTATTTATTACCCACTGCCATCCAATGAAGAAAATGTAATATGGCGTACGGCGAAGCGTCCTAATGGAAGATTGTTCCAAAGCGATCATGTAAGCCGTCAATATTCATCAATGTTTCATGCGGTGACGATGATAACAGTTTTCATGAATAAGGTAAATTTTTATGTGAAGAAAAATTTCATATTTTTTTTTGTAATAAAATAAAAAATGATTCCAGACGTTGTTAAATCAAAATTCTTTGCTTTGCTTTGGGCAACCTCTTTCCATATGCCCGATTAGTGCGCAAGATGGTAATAGATTTTGGAGGATGGGATCTTCCTATAAAGTGTAGCTAAACCTTTGACAAACTTCTGACATGTCATAGTGACATGTCAGAAGTTTGGATTGGTGGGGGTCCGAGCACTGAGACCCTCACCAATCGCTAGAACGAAGCGGCAGAAGTCCTCGTGTGAGCGCTCAGCCGCTTCGTGTCTGTTCGGCTTTCTCCGGAAATAAATGTGTACGGACTCAATAGAAAGTCTATGAGCCCGTACTCCGATACATCGGCTTTCCGGAAAAGGCCAAACAGCCATTAAGCGGCTGAGCGTTCACACGAGGACTACAGGTGCTTCGTTCTAGCGATTGGCAGGGGTCTCAGTGCTCGGACCCCCACCAATCCAAACTCCTGACATGTCACTATGACATGCCAGAAGTTTGTCAAACGTTTAGCTGCACTTTAACTAAAGTCGAGGGCTACTAAAAAAGCGGCCCTCGCTATGGTTGACCGCTGGAGTCAGTGCATTGATTTTAGTGATAATGCTTCAACAATCGGTCGGCTCTCCTGACGCATCTATTTTAGTAAATAATTGTATTCTCCATGAGAGAACCATTCTGGAGCATCTTTCCTTAGAACATTTTGCCTGTTCCTCTGTTATTACTCCTGGAAATATATGAATGAATTGACAACTTGGCGCTATCATTCTCCTTGTTAATGGGGCATGCCACTACAAACACTTAGGTGGTCCACTCAATGCTAACTATGTCAGTGTTGGGCTCATTGGCGAGTGGAATGGTGACGCCCAGGTATTCATTTCCAGCAGGAAAATTCACCAGTGGAAAATCTCCTTCCTTGGCAGTAGAATCTCCCACTACCAGCTGGTCACCTGAGAACCTATCCATGGGGGGGGGGGGGGGGAGGGGGTCTAAATGGACTGATTACTGGTGACACACAGGGAATATCCGGCGGACAACCCATACCAGTGATATCGTCTTACAGCGACCGTGACAAAGGCCGAGGTTCGGCCGAAACGTCTTTACCAAGTCGCTTTCCACCTCAACTTTACCATCTTTTGTTGCAATAAAACTTAAATTTGTTTGCATCTGGATCTTTTGCGTACCTCTGTGTGTGCTGGGGTTATATATTTCCAATATTGTGGGATTCTCGTCCCTACCTTACTAGCACCACGCCAATTGATTGAGGAGTGCATCCCAATATCTATTTTTGACGTTTTTTATAATTTGCTATTGCTGATGACATCACTAATGATGATGCTTTCTACATCTCAGGAGCCTCCATCCTGCTGTTTCCGCTATAAGGAACCTTCATTTTTCAGGAGTGCATGTTCTAGATGAGCCAAGTCCTGGTTCTAAGACCCCCTCCTCCCGCAGCCCGAGATTGGCAAAGCTGCCAGGCTGTATGGTTGTCTCACACATCACTGAGGAAGAGCCTGGAGCCATAATGTCCCATGGGCACGCTGGTCTGGCGCCGGGGGCTACTAGTGTACCCTGCCTCTATTGCATAATCTTGTGGGCTATAGTCTCTAGCAGACACAATATGATTGTGCAGGGGGTCACCTGTTCTCTGGATTTATAGCTCACAATCATATTTATAGAAATGTTGTGTTTGTGCAAAAAAATAACCTTTATACCTTGCAGGTGCCAATTTAGTCTTAAGGGGGCAGTGTTGTGTGAGCTACATGTATCCAGCAATGCCCAATACGGTAAGTGTAAGCTATATTACGATATGTGAAGCGCTTTTACGTGTTTTCTTTATTATTCCTATATTCTCTCACACACACACACACACACACGCCGGATACATTACTCAACCCCTCACATTTATAAAATATCGCACATGTAAGACCCGCACATAACCGTATTTCACCGTATATTGAATGTTGAATAGAATAATGAACATAAAATGTTAGATCTCCAGCTTTCTCATTGATAACCTTGTACAGCGATGGGACTTCCTAAACATCCCATTATTAGTGTCCTCCAGGACCTCAAGGATCAGCAGAGAGGCCAGCTCTCCGCGATCTCGGGGAAGAGAGAGCCAAAGGGGACTCCATCCATCTCCCCCATATCTTCTGGAATTTTTGGGGGCAGCCTCTATGAGAATACAGCGTTCTCTCATAGGGAATTGTCATGTTGATCAGTCTCTTCCATTGACCTAAGGTTGAGAATTTATCACCCATCCAATGGGTCCAATGGCTTTACGGGCAAAAAACAAAGTCTCCCTGAGAAAAATTGTAGTGTGATGTGGCCATAACGACTCATCCAAAAGACCGAGAAGGCACAGCTCAGGGGTAAATGGCACGGGAATCCCCAGAACGGATGTCGGTTGTGATGTTATCTCTTTTCAAAATGAATTAATATAGGAACATTCCCAAGCCATGTGCCAAAAGTCAGCCTGTGTTTTAGAGCATCTGTGACATCTAGTGTGTGGGAGTCTCCCCGTTCTATCTCCAATTCGTCTTCATAAGTAACATAACTGGAGATAGTATAATTGAGTCATGAGATTATTAACCGGAGGGGATACACAGAGTGGGGACGCCAGTGCCTCCTCCAAGGACCGACCACGAACTAGTATTTTCCACTTGGTCTCGGTAGGCAACTGAGTAGATCTCAATCTATTTCGCAACAGATGGTGTACAAGGCTGAAATAATTCCCCACTTTCCCTGTGATACAAAAACTCAGATTAAGGGGTAATCGGACATGGGTCGCGATACATTCGGGAACTGGCAGTGCATAGTGTGTCTCTGTTACAAATATCTATAAAATGCTGTACGTGGTACATGAAATAATTCTTGCATTGGTGTGAAGGATCGGAGTCCCGTCGCTGTAAAGATCCCCCAGAGTCGTAACGCCACATGAAGTCCAAAACATATCTCCCCCAACAAGTGAGAGATGAGGGAACATACGGTTTCCCCATAGAGGTATCGTGGAATGAAAGTCCATGATAATGAGAGCTCCTTAGTAGCTCTCCAAACCTGAATGGCCAACCTGTGAAGCAGCAGTAGACGGCGAGGACAAGACCCGGCCATAGTGTGCCGATCTGTAAATACTGTGCTAGGTAATCCTCCACACTAGCTGGAGTGATGGGCAGTGTCCATCTATAGAGAAAGCGGAGCTGGCCTGCTAAAAAATATAGATAAAAGTCTGGAAGGGCCATACCCCCGTGTTCTTGGCCTTAATACTCGCACTCAATTTATGTCTGGAGTTCCCCCATATGAATGAAGTTAATAAGGATTGTAGTTTGGGAAAAAAACAATTTGGGAATGGGACTCTTGGCATGTTCAAGAAGGTACAACCCCCTTCGGGAGAAGTATCATTTAAATTAAATTGAAAACATCCAGGTGTAGATTCACGTCCAGGGGTCTGTTCACATCAGCGTTGGCTTTCCGTTCCGGAGTTCCGTCGCAGGTTTCCGTCGGGTGAACCCCGCAACGGAAAGTCAAACTGAAACCACAGCTTCCGTTTGCATCACCATTGATATCAATGGTGACGGAAGCATTCCTAATGGTTTCCGTTTGTCACCGTTCCGGCAGGTTTCCGTTTTTCCGACGGAATCAATAGCGCAGGTCATGGCTAAGAGGAATTATCGACATGTGCCTTTTTAAAAAAAAATGCTAAATGGTTATTATATCACGAGTGCCCTTTCGATAAATTTTGGCGCATTTTACACTATTTTTGCCAGCACGATTGATAAATCTCGCCCACGATCTTTACTTTTGTATGTTTTACTTTGTCCCACATCCTATAAACCCTGAGACGTTTAGTTCTTCAGTTCACCCGCGCTTAGATGAGATGTAGGTGTGTGCTTGCTTTTTATTCCCCTGGGTCTGGGGGTGGCATATTCTATGTCTGTGTTATCTGCATTACACCATATACAGATAATGATGAGCTATATACTACAAGCCACACGATCACCATTAGTGATCTGTAGACAGAGGAATGCAGGGAGGACACAGATCATGCCTTCCCTGCATTCCTCCCTAGTCCATAGGACATGTGGAAGCCTATAAGGTTACCACAATGTCGCTAGTTTCCAAAGATCCCAAAGATTGTGAAAATAAGGCGTAAATTGTTAATGACTGGTCAGGGGAGGGAATAACCAAGAATTTTTGCCTTAATAAGGAATTAAACAAAAACAAGTTTTATAGATAAGCATCCTCCGCTCTCCTTCCACTGGGGGATACTCTGTTTTATCCTCCCTATAATAGTCCTAGATGAATTGATGATTATTCATCTAGACTGAAGAGTCCAAACTCCATCTATAAACCACAAAAAAAAACAACCTTAAAGAACACCTGTCCTATTTCTCGTTTCTTGGTGATTTTTTTTTTCTCTCAAACTGGTATTTTGGAGGGGGCAGTATAATAGTAATATTCTTATACATAGGATCCAGTATTACAGTAGTTATATTCTTGTATATAGGGGGCAGTATTATAGTAGTTATATTCTTGTATAGAGGGCAGTATTATAGTAGTTATATTCTTGTATATAGGGGGCAGTATTATAGTAGTTATATTCTTGTATATAGGAGCAGTATTATAGTAGTTATATTCTTGTATATTGGGGTAGTATTATAGTAGTTATATTCTTGTATATAGGGCAGTATTATAGTAGTTATATTCTTGTATATAGGAGCAGTATTATAGTAGTTATATTCTTGTATATAGGGGGCAGTATTATAGTAGTTATATTCTTGTATATAGGAGGCAGTATTATAGTAGTTATATTCTTGTATATAGGGGGCAGTATTATAGTAGTTATATTCTTGTATATAGGAGCAGTATTATAGTAGTTATACTCTTGTATATAGGAGCAGTATTATAGTAGTTATACTCTTGTATATAGGGGGGCAGTATTATAGTAGTTATATTCTTGTATATAGGAGCAGTATTATAGTAGTTATATTCTTGTATATAGGGGCAGTATTATAGTAGTTATATTCTTGTATATAGGGGCAGTATTATAGTAGTTATATTCTTGTATATAGGGGACAGTATTATAGTAGTTATATTCTTGTATATAGGGAGCAGTATTATAGTTATATTCTTGTATATAGGGGCAGTATTATAGTAGTTATATTCTTGTATATAGGGGGCAGTATTATAGTAGTTATATTCTTGTATATAGGAGGCAGTATTATAGTAGTTATATTCTTGTATTTAGGGCCAGTATTATAGTCGTTATATTCTTGTATATAGGGGCAGTATTATAGTTATATTCTTGTATATAGGGGGCAGTATTATAGTAGTTATACTCTTGTATATAGGGGGCAGTATTATAGTAGTTATATTCTTGTATATAGGGGGCAGTATTATAGTAGTTATATTCTTGTATATAGGGGGCAGTATTATAGTAGTTATATTCTTGTATATAGGGGGCAGTATTATAGTAGTTATATTCTTGTATATAGGGGCAGTATTATAGTAGTTATATTCTTGTATATAGGGGGCAGTATTATAGTAGTTATATTCTTGTATATAGGGGCAGTATTATAGTAGTTATATTCTTGTATATAGGAGGCAGTATTATAGTAGTTATATTCTTGTATATAGGAGGCAGTATTATAGTAGTTATATTCTTGTATGTAGGGGCAGTATTATAGTAGTTATATTCTTGTATATAGGGGCAGTATTATAGTAGTTATATTCTTGTATATAGGGAGCAGTATTATAGTAGTTATATTCTTGTATATAGGAGCAGTATTATAGTAGTTATATTCTTGTACATAGGGGGCAGTATTATAGTAGTTATATTCTTGTATATAGGAGCAGTATTATAGCAGTTATATTCTTGTGTATAGGAGCAGTATTATAGTAGTTCTATTCTTGTATATAGGGGTAGTATTATAGTAGTTATATTCTTGTATATAGGGAGCAGTATTATAGTAGTTATATTCTTGTATATAGGAGGCAGTATTATAGTAGTTATATTCTTGTATATAAGGGCAGTATTATAGTAGTTATATTCTTGTATATAGGAGCAGTATTATAGTAGTGATATTCTTGTATATAGGGGGCAGTATTATAGTAGTTTTATTCTTGTATATAGGAGCAGTATTATAGTAGTTATATTCTTGTATATAGGGGCAGTATTATAGTAGTTATATTCTTGTATATAGGAGCAGTATTATAGTAGTTATATTCTTGTACATAGGGGGCAGTATTATAGTAGTTATATTCTTGTATATAGGAGCAGTATTATAGCAGTTATATTCTTGTGTATAGGAGCAGTATTATAGTAGTTCTATTCTTGTATATAGGGGCAGTATTATAGTAGTTATATTCTTGTATATAGGGGGCGGCATTATAGTAGTTATATTCTTGTATATAGGGGCAGTATTATAGTAGTTATATTCTTGTATATAGGAGCAGTATTATAGTAGTTATATTCTTGTATATAGGAGCAGTATTATAGTAGTTATATTCTTGTATATAGTGGCAGTATTATAGTAGTTATATTCTTGTATATAGGGGCAGTATTATAGTAGTTATATTCTTGTATATAGGAGCAGTATTATAGTAGTTATATTCTTGTATATGGGAGCAGTATTATAGTAGTTATATTCTTGTATATAGGGGCAGTATTATAGTAGTTATATTCTTGTATATAGGAGCAGTATTATAGTAGTTATATTCTTGTATATAGGGGCAGTATTATAGTAGTTATATTCTTGTATATAGGGGGCAGTATTATAGTAGTTATATTGTATATAGGGGGCGGCATTATAGTAGTTATGTACTTGCGCATAGGGGGCGGCATTATAGTAGTTATGTACTTGCGCATAGGGGGGGCAGTATAGCTTTGATGGATTTATGAGGAAAACTAGTAGTTTTTGTGGTTTAGTATTGGATAAAGATAGTGTAAGCGGGTTCTATAGATTTGCTGTACGACTTCACATTGGTACCTGCTCCTGTTTTTTTCTCTGCAGTTTTCTAGCTGCAGGAGTTTGGTTTGCTCAGCAGAACATGAGAAGATCAGGCGTCCATGGTAAATGTTTAACATCTGGTATAAATTGATGTACACTATTTCATGAAGTTGAGTCAAACACATCCCAGTATCTGTGAGCTGAACAATCTCCAGAAACATCTGTGATCACTCGTAGGTGAAACGCCTCTGCAATATTTAGCATAACACACATGATTTGCAGAATACCTGCAGTGTGTAAATATCTCGGCTACCATCAGTAGTGGAAGGTAAAAATAATATTGCGCAGAGCATTACTTTTTTTTCCACTAGTCAATCTGTGCTCCCTTAAAGGGAACCTGTCACATTCTCTGCTCCCATGTAGTAAATAACGGAGGGCACTGTTGCTGTTTAGAAGTCTGTAGCTCACGAGTAGATATAAGAAATCTATCGCACCCATGACTGAAAACATAATCATTGTACAATGAAGAGATGTTTATGCATTTTTCTTATATACTTCGTATTTTAATTTCTCACCAAGATCTCTGCTTGCTGTCAGTGAATCAGAACATTCTTGTTTACCTCCAGAGCTGTTACAGTTGCATCAAATCTAGGCAATAATCTGAGAACTAAACACATCAACCTTACAAACCCGTCCCCTGTCCTGACCGTTTCATTCAGTTACGTTTTAGGCATCGTTCACATCTGCGTTGGAGGTTCCGTTAGGGGCCTCTGTCACAGATCTGGCCGAAAATACCAGAAACCATAGCGCAGAATGCTGCGCTACTGTTTCCGGTAAAATGACGGATACCATGATGAAAATCTGACGGAACCCATTCAATTTAGTATAACCTTAACCCTTTCATGCGTGCACTGTATGTAAACAAGCAGCACGCTCTCTGGGTTTGTGGTCGCCAAGATTGGGGAGATAGAAAGGTGGAAGCCTAACTTGTAAAGGCAGCAGGACCTGCTTGATCTGCACCGTGGTCAGTAGGTCCTAACTAGCCTACCTGGTTGTTGCCACCTGGCCTAGCATTGTGCGGAAAGTAACCAGCGATGCCATGCCCGAGGTGAGCGGTATCTTCCGTCCTCTCTGGATGGTGGGGCTATACATTTCTGCATGAGGTCATTCATGCCCACCAGAAGACCATCACCACCACCGAGCATGATGTCACATCCAGCAGTGTACCCGACCAACCGTGAGTCTGTGGACTTTATTTGATCTTT
This sequence comes from Rhinoderma darwinii, assembly GCF_050947455.1. Taxonomy (NCBI): domain Eukaryota; kingdom Metazoa; phylum Chordata; class Amphibia; order Anura; family Rhinodermatidae; genus Rhinoderma; species Rhinoderma darwinii. The sequence goes on along the minus strand of NC_134698.1, from coordinate 75,760,014 downwards.
AATTTAATCTGCCATATGTCATATTTTTTTAACAATTACCCATTGTAATGGTTCTGTTCATGTTCGTTTTTGCCCCCGAAGGTACAATTTTAGGCGGCTGCCCCATAGCTCTGATGTTGCAGCATGGGTGGGCTTTTCTGCTGCCATGAGTGTATTTATATCAAAGTAACCAAAAAACACTGTCAATAGCAGCAAGACTTGGAGGGGGTGCAGGTGTTTCCAAAACTCCCATAGACTGCAATGTAGAGAGCTACACGTATACATGGCATTCCCTCCTCCTCCACCTTGGATTGCCAAATGCGGGTCCCGGACCACCGTTTTCCTCGATTGATGGTAATCAAAAAGACGACTAATGCTTCTAATGTGCATTTTATGTGAACATGTTTTATATAAAAATGCTGGTCATACCAGCTACATGCAGCCACCACTAGGGGGAGCTCACGGCATGCAGATTTATACAGCTCCCATAGTGTGCAATACTAGCTGTATAAATCCATTTGTGGTGAGCTCCCCCTAGTGGTGGCAGGAGGCAGCCAGAATTCTATCATTTATCAAGTTAAAGAAAACACAGAGCTCCCCTATACCGATATATTATTAAATTAATCTGCACAGAATGATGGAGCTCTCAGAGGGAAATGGGGTCTATTTTAAGTTTTATTATGGGATCCTATGGTTTTTGTGTTCACCCTGATACTTGGATGATGTATTCGCTGATTTATCTGAGGAGAGGTATAATTTGTGATTTTGCTCCTTCTAGTCCCAGGTGGCATATTTTACAACTTGTTTGCATTTGCAAAGCATCATGGGAAGTAAAACCACCTCTGGCAATCTTGTAATAGTCAAAACTTGTCTGGAATTGAGCTGTGACTATCACATGGTCTCTACCTAACCCACCAACACTATTCCTATTCAGCAGAGTAAAAAGATCAGGAAAGTTGTCAGAGCCCCACCCCTATTACTGGTGTCAATGTGACTCCTAACCATATTCCTAACAGATGGTCCCAGGTCTTGAAGGTCCTTGATGTGAATCGGGGGTGACTGAACCGTGGATCAACATCTGGAGACGGCAAATTCATTATATTTGCAAACACAAACAACAACTTTACACAAACACCCCCGTTTATACAAAGCAATTGGCTTAATGCCGCGTACATTTCATTCCCGGAGTCCAGATTCAGCAGAGCTAGGTGTGTCAACTGTAGTCTAGTTGAGTCAGTTAATGATATCAGTGGATTGGTTGTGGTCCTTACATAGGACTGCAGGTAAACCCACTGCATTATTCTTGACTCCTAGAGAATTCTCACTTAAGCAGAAAGTTAAATGATCGATTCAGCTCTGCTACATCTGCAGGGGAAACCATTAGTGTATTGACGTTCTACCTGCCTGAATTCATTAAATGCTTGTATAGTCAAAGACAGAAAAACAATGCAGGACAGGAAGATGGGATTGTTGCTGTAATCCATGTAATTTCCTTCCTTTCCTTAAAAAATAAGACAAAGCACACACAAACACTGTAACCATGGGAATTCGCTATTTCACCCCCTCCCATAAATTATGTAATTCTCCATCCTCCTATGTGCTGTATAACTAAGCAGCTTTGCCAATCAGGAGCCTAGGAAAGCAGGGTGACCTCATCTGGCAGCTTAAATAGGGGCTATACTGGCTGTGACCCAACTTTCCCATAAGCCGATACAACTAAGATACATCTGAATAAAAGTTTTTAAGGTGTCAGAAGAAGACGACCAGAGGTCCAGCTGCAGAGGTGTCTGAGGGGCCCAAAGGTCCCTCTGCAACCTAAAACCTCAGTATCATAAATGGCACATGGTAGGTGGGGGCTTTTTACACGTTATGTGTTGGGCTGACCTCAGAGCGGAAATCTCCCATCATTCCCTGCTTTGTCTGGTGAATTGCATAATTGAAAGTGACATCTTTACGCCGGGCAATGTGTAGTCTGTACTGATGTAGGAAAAACTAGGCCCCCCCTTATATTATAGAAGCTCAGCTTAGCTGTTAAGGGGGTTTCAGAAAATAAGCTCTTTGACTGTCTCCAATGCCATCCAGCAGAATAGTGAGTGCAGCTCTGAAGTATAATACAGGATGTTACTCAGGATCAGTACAGGATAAGTAATGTAATGTATGTACACAGTGACTCCACCAGCAGAATAGTGAGTGCAGCTCTGGAGTATAATACAGGATGTTACTCAGGATAAGTAATGTAATGTATGTACACAGTGACTCCACCAGCAGAATAGTGAGTGCAGCTCTGGGGTATAGTACAGGATGTAACTCAGGATCAGTACAGGATAAGTAATGTAATGTATGTACACAGTGACTCCACCAGCAGAATAGTGAGTGCAGCTCTGGAGTATAATACAGGATGTAACTCAGGATCAGTACAGGATAAGTGATGTATGTACACAGTCACTCCACCAGCAGAATAGTGAGTGCAGCTCTGGAGTATAATACAGGATGTAACTCAGGATAAGTACAGGATAAGTAATGTAATGTATGTACACAGTGACTCCACCAGCAGAATAGTGAGTGCAGCTCTGGAGTATAATACAGGATGTAACTCAGGATCAGTACAGGATAAGTAATGTAATGTATGTACACAGTGACTCCACCAGCAGAATAGTGAGTGCAGCTCTTGAGTATAATACAGGATAAGTAATGTAATGGTTGTACACAGTGACTTCACTTTTATGTAGATAGAGAGGTCCAAATCTTTGCATAGTCACAGTAAAATTATGAAATTCTTGCTGTATACGGTCACCACTATTGGGGGTTTACATACTGTTTATTCATTAATTGTAGTTAAAAAATAAATAAAAAATTAAATTTCAGTTATCTCCCGTGTTCCCTCTAGTGGTGTTTGCAGGCAGACAGAATTTTATCATTTACCTTTGACTACGCAGGGGATTTGAACCTTTGTATCAGAAAAACGTAGCCCCGATTGCAAAAAACATATATTAAGAAATTAAGCAGTACAAAATGTTGTACCTGAAAATGATATGGAGTTAAATGGTGGCGATTCACTGTAAAGTGCCTCTAAAGTTGGTGTATCAGTCAAAAGATGTTCGAAAATAGGATCACCGCTCCTATCTATGGACTGTATCTGGTGTTGCAGCATTGAAGTGAATGGGGATGGGCTGCAATACCCCACTATCCCCAAGAGTGGCGCAGTTTCTTAAAAGTAGATTATTGTGTCTAATCCTGGACTACCCCTTTAAGAAACCTATTATAGAATGATCACTGGTCGCATCAATCTATGCAAGAATAGAAAGGGCTATGGGATTAGCAAGGAAGGAAAGTCTGGACGTCTACAAGGCATCCTGCAACTTTTCCGCCGGGCAGGGAATATAAAGGAATCGAGTTCTCTCCCTGGAGAAGTTGAGCGCTAGTACTTTATGTTTAGTAGATTGCGGTCTGGGTTATTCTGTAGATATAAATGATATCCCCTCCGTGACTTCATCTACAGGAAATCACTAAGTAGCCGTTTACTAATGCACTTTTATACCTTGTACGTTTATTGCTGATGAGGCTTCTCTTCACCACTGGAGGGATAAAGTACTAGTCCTAGTGATCCCGTCTCTCGCTTCAAGTACAGAACAGTCCAGTTTACCACAGTCTGTCGTTGGCAGCTATCACAACAGACTTCCCTAAACAGCGCTACTACATCTGTAGGGAATAATTGTAAGGGTGGTTTTGCACAGGCAGCACTGTTTCCCTGTGTCTCCCTTGGTGCAGCTGCTAATCTGTGCTGCTGGGGTAGGGGTTCTGAGCAGCATCAGTCTCCTCCCTCTTCTGGCAGCTGACCATATAGTCCCTTCTTATTTACCCTGCTGAAGGACTCTCCTCAGCAATGCTGCCAAGCTACTACAGGGGTTCTGCTCCTTCCCTGACAAGCAGGGCAGAAAGCTATTTCTATTGGCTGATCTGTAGTGAACAGATGATCACTATGCAGAGACCTGGCTGTGGGGAGAGTATTCATTTCCACCAGCACTTAGCTCATTAGGCAGACATGTTACCATAGGCGTTGAGCACCAGTTGGCGCTATACTATGTAAAAAAAAATGCCAACTCTTCACTGAATCATTTTTTAAAAGCTAAATGACAAACATTCTTATTTTTTTTTTAATTTATACAATGAATCTGATGTTTATTAGTGGCCACAACGTTTTTCAGCAACTTAACAAAATAGTCTTGACTAAAAATCTTACACTGTTTTGTGTGTACGGTTCCTATGCAGACCAATAGGTCTCCATGGTTACAGACTACAAACAAACCCTGTGTAGTCTGATGCTGCAGTCATGAGTTACTCCCCTACCTCTGCCCCTCTTCTTGATAATATACTTTGTGTTTGCATTCTTCATGGTTTTCAAGATTTCTGCTTGCTGTTATTGAATGGGAACATTCACGTTTACATTTAGAGGCTGAAATCCTGTACATACCTCATACATCCCACAGCTGAGGGTTTGCTACAATTATATCCAGTCTAGGCAATTGTGTGTGAGCTAGACACATCAGCAGCACAAATCTCTCTCCTGTCCTGAGAGTTTGCTACAATGTATCAGTGCAGGTAAAATACATCAGTCTGGAATCCAGGCTGTTTACCTCACAGAGGAATGTATAAACTGGTACATTGTAACAAACCCTATGCTGTGATAGAAGCATATATTCCTTACAGGTGTTTCTTGTATGGATTCCATAATCTTGGATATAATATAAAAAAGAAAGAAGGGGTCCATAGGTTTCTGCAAGCCACCAAAGAGGGGGTCCACAACATACGAGAAAGTTAAGCGCCCCTGATCCAGACACGTCTTCAGATCCTCATGTTTGGAAGCTCATAGTCTGTGATGTGAAGAGATTATTTGAGGTCAGTGCGCGCTGTCCAAATAAGGCCGGGGTGCAGGCTGCAGAAATAACACCGCCGCCTTCATCTTATCTCACTCATGTTACATAGTTTGTACGGTTGAAAAAAGACACATCTCCATCAAGTTCAACCAAGGGATGGGAAAGGGGAAGTAAAAAATTTCTACACATAGGTGCTAATATTTTTTTGTTCTAGGAAATTATCTAAGCCTTTTTTAAAGCCATCTCCTGTCCCTGCTGTGACGGCTCCTGCGGTAACTATTCCATAGATTCACCGCTCTTACAGTAAAGAAGGCTTGTCGCCTCTGCAGGTTGAACCTTTCTTTTTCCAGACGGAGGGAGTGCCCCCTTGTTTTTTGAGGGGGTTTTACATGGAACAGGATTTCCCCATATTTTTTGTATGTGCCATTCATATATTTATATAAGTTAATCATGTCCCCCCTTATTCGTCTTTTCTCAAGGCTAAATAGGTTTAGTTCTTTTAATCTTTCCTCATAACTTAAATTCTCCATGCCCCTTATTAGCTTCGTTGCTCTTCTTTGTATTTTGTCCTCCTTTCTATGAACTGGAGCCCAGAACTGGACTGCATATTCTAGATGAGGCCTCACTAATGCTTTGTAAAGTGGTAATATTACCTCCCTGTCCCGCGAGTCCATGCCTCTTTTAATACACGACAATATTTTGCTGGCCTTTGAAGCAGCTGATTGACATTGCATGCTGTTATTGAGTTTATGATTTACAAGTACACCCAGATCCTTCTCAACAAGTGAATCCCCCAGTGTAGCTCCCCCTAGGACATATGATGCCTGCAGGTTGTTGGTACCCAGATGCATAACTTTACATTTATCTACATTAAACTTCATTTGCCAAGTGGACGCCCAAACACTTAGTTTGTTTAAATCCGCCTGCAATTCATGAACATCTTCCATAGTCTGAACTATATTACATAGCTTGGTGTCATCTGCAAAAATAGAAATAGTGCTATTAATCCCATCCTCTATATCATTGATAAATAAGTTGAATAATAGTGGTCCCAGCACTGAACCCTGGGGTACACCACTTATTACCGGGGACCATTCAGAGTAGGAATCATTGACCACAACTCTCTGGATACGGTCCTTGAGCCAATTCTCAATCCAATTACAAACTATATTTTCTAAACCTATAGTCCTTAATTTACCCATTAGGCGTCTATGGGGGACAGTGTCAAATGCCTTTGCAAAGTCCAAAAACACTAAATCCACAGCGGCCCCTCTGTCTAGACTTCTGCTCACCTCTTCATAAAAACAAATCCGGTTGTGACAACTTCTGTCCTTAGTAAAACCGTGCTGGCTGTCACTTATAATGCAATTTATTGTCACATAATTCTGTATATAGTCCCTCAATAGCCCCTCAAACATTTTCCCCACAATTGATGTTAAGCTTACTGGTCTATAATTACGCGGCGAAGACCTAGAGCCCTTTTTGAAAATAGGCACCACATTTGCCCTGCGCCAGTCCCTTGGCACTATACCAGTCATGAGAGACTCTCTAAATATGTTACATTTGTGCTTTAAGGGGATCTTCTGCAGCTTTAATATGGGTGGCCCATCATTAGAATATTTAAATGTTGAGGGTCCGACTCCCTGTACCTACACCAATCAGCTGAATGAAGGGGCTATGGTGCTCCAGTGCTGCATTTCTTTATTGTTTACCCAGGCACAGCGCCGTACATCTGGTTGTGGCTATGTCTAGTATTGCAGCTCAGCGTCACGACTATGTATGGTATGTACACATCTTGGTCTGGTGGGGGATATAGTGGTGGCCGTTTTGGCTGTGACCCAGATTTCCCAGAAAAAGATGAATAATCAGAACAGAATGGCTCGTGGACCTGTGACTAGGGGTGTATTTAAATGGTGCAGTTTTGCACTGTATGATTTGTTACGTTTTTTTTTTTTTGCAGTTCGCATAGAAACCGCGGCAAATTGTGTTTTTGCATCGCAGTTTTCAACCACACGGAAAAAAAAACTCTGCAAAACCGCATTGTGTAAATAAACCATATAGACAAATTATAAATGTGTTCCTCCATATATAGCAGATCAGATCTACAACTTTCTAATATACTGTTTTTAACATCTCTGCTTGCTATCAGTGAATGGAATCGTGCTTTGTTTCTATATAAAGGCCTAAAACCAGTACAGACCTAATAATTCTCACAGCTGAAAGTTTGTTACAATTGTATCCAGTCTAGACAAACCTTTGTGAGCAAAACATATTGGCAGCACATACAGTATCTCTCTCCTGCCCTGATAGGTTGTTACAAAGTATCCGTGCAGGTAAATTGTATCCGTCTCGAGTCCAGGCTGTGTATACTATGCTATGCCATGCCGTGCCAGGACTGCTGCTGAGGAGGATAATCGTCCTGGCACGGCTGGAGCAGATGTCTGATCATTCTCCCGTCGCTCCGGTGAAGGAACTGCGGGACTAAGTGACATCATAGCATGATCTCGCGAGATCACGCTGTGCTGTGAATAAAGCTGGGCATGTATGATTGGTCAGCGTCATACACTTTTCATTACAACGCCCATTTGGTGAAACGAAAAAAAAAACGCCTAGTTGGGCAATTCGAAAAAATTAGCATAAATGTAAAAATGATAAGAACTTTGTCAATAATAAACATTTTTCAAAAAAACAAACTAGTAGTTACCTACAACACAGCGCCTATTAGATTAGGTAGGAGATAGAGAAGTATTAAACTGGTGACAGCCTCTTTATAGATAGAAACTGGGAGGCGGATGAGGAGATTGAATTATCAATGGAGATGTTAGGGTATGTTCACACGGCCTATTTACGGACGTAATTCGGGCGTTTTTGCCCCGAATTACGTCTGAAAATAGCGCCTCAATAGCGCTGACAAACATCTGCCCATTGAAAGTAATGGGCAGACGTTTGTCTGTTCACACGAGGCGTATATTTACGCGCCGCTGTCAAATGACGGCGCGTAAATAGACGCCCGCGTAGAAGAAGTGACCTGTCACTTCTTTGGCCGTAATTGGAGCCGCTATTCATTGACTCCAATGAATAGCAGCGCTAATTACGGCCGTAATTGACGCGGCGTTCAAGCGCCTGCACATGCCGGTACGGCTGAAATTACGGGGATGTTTTCAGGCTGAAACATCCCCGTAATTTCAGCCGTTACGGACCCCCGCCGTGTGAACATACCCTTAAAGTCACCCAGGATGAGAGTTGGTGTTTCAGATGATGGGAATTGTGGACTTCAAAAGAGGGAAATGTGAGGGGACGGGGGAATGACCTGGAAAGTGCAGTGTGGGTATAGAGGTATAACTACTCCTCCACCCTGCCTGGTCTCTGGTCTGGGGTATACCTACTACTCCACCCTGCCGGGTCTCTGGTCTGGGGTATACCTTCTACTCCACCCTGCCTGGTCTCAGGTCTGTGGTATACCTACCCCTCCACCCTGCCTGGTCTCTGGTCTGTGGTATGCCTACTCCTCCACCCTGCCTGGTCTCAGGTCTGGGGTATACCTACTCCTCCACCCTGCCTGGTCTCTGGTCTGGGGTATACCTACTCCTCCACCCTGCCTGTTCTCAGGTCTGGTGTATGCCTACTCCTCTACCCTGCCTGGTCTCAGGTCTGGGGTACACCTACTCCTCCACCCTGCCTGGTCTCAGGTCTGGGGTATACCTACTCCTCTACCCTGCCTGGTCTCCGGTCTGTGGTATACCTACTCCTCTACCCTGCCTGGTCTCTGGTCTGGGGTATGCCTACTCCTCTACCCTGCCTGGTCTCAGGTCTGGGGTATACCTACTACTCCACCCTGCCTGGTCTCAGGTCTGTGGTATACCTACCCCTCCACCCTGCCTGGTCTCTGGTCTGTGGTATGCCTACTCCTCCACCCTGCTTGGTCTCTGGTCTGTGGTATGCCTACTCCTCCACCCTGCCTGGTCTCAGGTCTGTGGTATACCTACCCCTCCACCCTGCCTGGTCTCTGGTCTGTGGTATGCCTACTCCTCCACCCTGCTTGGTCTCTGGTCTGTGGTATGCCTACTCCTCCACCCTGCCTGTTCTCAGGTCTGGGGTATACCTACTCCTCCACCCTGCCTGGTCTCTGGTCTGGGGTATGCCTACTCCTCTACCCTGCCTGGTCTCTGGTCTGGGGTATACCTACTCCTCTACCCTGCCTGGTCTCAGGTCTGTGGTATACCTACTGCTCCACCCTGCGTGGTCTCAGGTCTGTGGTATACCTACTGCTCCACCCTGCCTGGTCTCTGGTCTGTGGTATACCTACTCCTCCGCCCTGCCTGGTCTCTGGTCTGGTGTATGCCTACTCCTCTACCCTGCCTGGTCTCTGGTCTGGGGTATGCCTACTCCTCCACCCTGCCTGTTCTCAGGTCTGGTGTATGCCTACTCCTCCACCCTGCCTGTTCTCAGGTCTGGGGTATACCTACTCCTCCACCCTGCCTGGTCTCTGGTCTGGGGTATGCCTACTCCTCTACCCTGCCTGGTCTCTGGTCTGTAGTATACCTACTGCTCCACCCTGCGTGGTCTCAGGTCTGTGGTATACCTACTGCTCCACCCTGCCTGGTCTCTGGTCTGGGGTATACCTACTCCTCCACCCTGCCTGGTCTCTGGTCTGGGGTATGCCTACTCCTGTACCCTGCCTGGTCTCTGGTCTGGGGTATGCCTACTCCTCCACCCTGCCTGTTCTCAGGTCTGGTGTATGCCTACTCCTCTACCCTGCCTGGTCTCAGGTCTGGGGTATACCTACTCCTCCACCCTGCCTGGTCTCTGGTCTGGGGTATACCTACTCCTCCACCCTGCATGTTCTCTGGTCTGGGGTATGCCTACTCCTCCACCCTGCCTGGTCTCAGGCTGATGAAGACATCGATCCGGCGTTGAAACGCGTAGCTTGTCGACCTGTACTTATTTATATTACTATTAAATTATGAACTTTGTTCATTTTTTTTATTGCCTATCATTAGCAGCGCCTTGTTGGTTCCTTTATCTCTCTTTTTATTTATTATTGGCAACAAGCAGTATGTTTGTTGCGTCTTTGGCCCAGGCAGCAGCTTTTTATCGTAGTACATCTGTACCTGCCAGTATTTACACTCTAAGGTGAGCACCTTTTAATACTATAGTTGCTCTCTCAACATCTCCTGTATAATCTGCACTATGTGGCACCGTGTCTCTTTTTCTCTTTTGTAGTATTGCAATCAATGGGCAGATGTTTGGAGGCATTCGGCTTCCGATTTTTTTGATGTGATGGATATTAGCTGGATCTTGTGTGTCAGAGACCAGCAGGACCCGCTGTCAGCCGAGCCGTCAGTTCAGCTGTACTGCAGGATTCGGCTGAGAACACTTAGTCGATATGACACTTAGAAATACGTGACATCTGCCCTCGTGCCTTCCCTGTAAGCTCTAAATTAGAATTTATATGACATCACAGGGACAACAACCAGGTGCAGGGCTCGTTACAGTCATCAGAGCTGGTCTAGAAACGAGCCATGCAGCTGTGTGTCCATCACGTGACCTGAACAGATTTTTTTTCCCCCTTAGAGTAAACAATGAAGGTTCCTAGTGAATGACGGCAAGCAGGGATCTTGAAAATTGTGAGAAATTGATGCAGAAAGTATACTGGAAAATTGTGTAACTTTTCATTATACAATCGATCAGCTTTATTTGCTGAAACCAGAAAATCAGTTTTACGTAAAAGTAGAAGCCCCCTTTAGGGTATCTTCACACAGAGCCGATACGCTGCGTAAAAGTACGCAGCTTCTCCGCCCTAAAATCCACAGGGAATCGCAGCTTTTCTGCTGCAAAAATCGCAACATTTGAAATTTTTAATTTATTTTTTGCGTGTTTTCCATTGAATTTAATGGAAAAAACATGCAACGAAAGAGCAGCGACTCCGCAGCAAAAATTGTCATGATGCGGATTCAAAGAAACGCAGCGCAGGTCGATTTATGAACGTTTTTTTCAGCTTATTTTTTCCGCAGCGTGTGGATGAAATATCATCCGTTCTGCTGCTACTGTAAATGTTGCGGATAATCTGCGGTATTTGCGCTGTGTGTGGACGCACCTGAAAGGTTTCGTCCTCCGCACACCAGCATCTTATTCGTTCACTTGCCAGTCCTATATTCAGGCTCCCGTGCGGTCCCTCCTCTCAGACATCTGGGGGTGTGATAAATGCTCATTGAATATTTCACCCAGATCCCGGCTTCCCAAACACTCAAAACACAGAAACCTCTATCTGCGATTAATCACCGGACCGGCTCCGCACATCTCACTATATCCGAGGTAAACCACCGAGATTACAGGAAATAAGGAATCAATTCAGAGCAGCGATGAAAGGAAATAAAAAAGAGCACAGGACGGTGTGCATGTCATAGCCATGTATTAGCTTGCATATAAATATTGATGTAGCAGAGCTGAAGTTGTCATTTAATCTTGGGGTGACTACATTGTGGCTAGGATAGTCAGGATGATGCAGTTGGTTTACATACAGTCCAGTGTAAAACCACAGATAGCAAATATTAATATAATTTACTTTGTCAAATGACAAACTCAGCTCTGCTACATCTATATTTGGCTTTTGTATTCGGCAGGAGCAAAAATCTTGTAGTTCAACTTAGGACTGAGCCTATTTTGGTGTTAAGGACCGCAGTAAGTTTTTCGTTTTCGTGTCACCGCATTCCGAGAGCCGTCTTTTTGGGAGGTTTTCATGCCGCGTAGCTATATGAGGTTTTTTTTTTTTTTTTGCCTGATGCGTTGTGTTTTTTTAATGCCACTGTACTGGGTACATGTAACTTATTAATGAACTTTTATTAACTTTTTTCTTTGGGAGAGATGGAAAAAAAAACGCAATTCTGCCATTGTGTTTTGCGTTTTAAAATGACGCCGTTCACTGTGCGGAATAAATAACATGTTGCCTTTATTCTAGAGTCCGGTATGATAACACCGATACCAAATATGAATATTATTTTATTTTTATTGCTTTGGCCTTATAATAGCACATTTCACAGGAATTGAAAAAAAAAACAAAACAAAAAAAAATTCGAAAATCAGTAACTCTAGTTTTTTTTTCTTGTCTTTTTAGCTGCACGTGACCTTGTTGTTTGCCGGACGAGTCATCATTTTCGGCGGGGGGGGGGGGGCATTCCTCCACTGTTTTTGCATTTTATTTTACGCCGTTCACCGTGCAGTTTTGATAATGTTAACTTTGTTGTACGGGTTGTTACCATGTCGGGGAAACCAAATATGTGGGGGCTTTTTTTTTTCTTTTTCTTTTAACACTTTTGCTAAAATAGAACTATTTTTGTTTTTATTTTTTATGTGAACTTTTTTTAGTTTTTTTTATAAATAAACTTTAATTAAATATTTTAGTCCCACCAGGGGATTTCACAGCTGAAAGCTTTTATAATTCTTTGAAATACTCCGTATACCAAAGCAGTAATGTCTGCCAGTAATAAACTGACAGGCAATCTATTATGCCTTGTCTTTGGCACAACCTAGTAGGCATATAGCCATGGCAGCCCTGGGGGGGTTACTATGCCACCCGCTGCCGTGGCAAGCCATCTGCGCTTTTTGTAGCACTGATGGGCTGGCAGAGGGAGCCTCATTCCTTTGTCAAACACCTTAGATGCCATTGCTATCGACTGCAGCATCGAAGGGGTTAAAAGGCTGGGATCAGAGGTCTCTCTGATCCTGTTTGATACAGTGATCGACAGCCGGAGCTCCAAGGTGACCGCACGGCCGCAGCTTCTGTACATGTAAGTAGTTTTTCGGAAAGGGATTGAAGGCAGGAAATCAGAACCTCTCATATCTTGAGCAAGTCCTTGACAAATTGGAGGTTTATTTCTGGTCGCTTGTGTGTGTTTTACTGATCTGATTTTGTTTTGCATTTTCACGTTCTCGCACCTCTGCCAGAATGATGTGCCAATTTGATTCCCAGACAAGTCTTTCATCCTTTTTAAACAGAGCTTTGCTATTATTACAGACTAAGGAGAGCTGAGTTTGTTAGGTGTAGTAACGCTGAGTTTGTCATTTTGCCATAACTCATCCTGCTGTCATTGTGTGTTATCTGTGGTTTTACATAGGACTGTAGGTAGAATGACCTAGCGAAACCGTAGAATGACAAATCCGGCTCTGCTGCATCATATTTTATCTCCAACAATATTTTTGTAATAATCTAAACGGACTTCTAAATACTTGTACTCACAGTCATTATCAAATTACAAGCCGTGAAGACGTTTTATTTGTGTACCCAGAATAGTTGCTGTATTGTGTAGATCGCTTCTGGTGACGAGTGCCGTAAGTTTATGTAAGTAAAGCGAAATAATGAAAAGTTCTGCAGCTTTTTTATATACTTTGTGTTTTAACCCCGTTTTTGTCAGGATCTCTGATTTGCATCTGTGAATTGAAACATCTATTCTAAACTTCTATTGAGACATAGAGTGATAACAGAGCTACAGGGATGTAATATTACCACTTTACAAAGCATTAGTGAGGCCTCATCTAGAATATGCAGTTCAGTTCTGGGCTCCGGTTCATAGAAAGGAGGAAAAATGCAAAGAAGAGAAACAAAGCTAATAAGGGGCGCGGAGAATCTAAGTTATGATGGAAGATTAAAAGAATGAAAGCTTTTTAGCCTTGAAAAAAGACGATTAAGGGGGGACATGATTAATATATATGAATGGCACATACAAAAAATATGGTGAAATCCTGTTCACCGTCACAGCAGGGAAAGGAGATGCTGCAAAAAAGGCAAAGATCATTTCCTAGAACAAAAAAATATATCCGCTCCTATGTGTAGACATTTTTTACTTCCCCTTTCCCATCCCTTGGTTGAACTTGATGGACATGTGTCTTTTTTCAACCGTACAAACTATGTAACCTAGACTTTTTGTAGCACTACTGATTGATTTTAACTATTGAGCTACAACTGCAGTCCACATGAATGAAATGAGTTGCATGCAATCTTATGGACTGCAGCTGTCACTATAGATATTTACAATCAATCAGTAGTACTACAAAAAGTCTAGGTGTAACATTCTCCTTCATTAAAAACAATACTTTTCCTGTACTGATCCTGAGTTACATCCTGTATTATACTCCAGAGCTGCACTCACGAGTCTGCTGGTAGTCACTGTGTACATACATGACATTACTTATCCTACACTGATCCTGAGTTACAGCCTGTATCATACTCCAGAGCTGCACTCACTATTCTGCTGGTGGAGTCACTGTGTACATATATTACATTACTTATCCTGCACTGATCCTGAGTTACATCCTGTATTATACTCCAGAGCTGCACTCACTATTCTGCTGGTGGAGTCACTGTGTACATACATTACATTACTTATCCTGCACTGATCCTGAGTTACAGCCTGTATTATACTCCAGAGCTGGACTCACTATTCTGCTGGTGCAGTCACTGTGTACATACATTACATTACTTATCCTGTACTAATCCTGAGTTACATCCTGTATCATACTCCAGAGCTGCACTCACTATTCTGCTGGTGGAGTCACTGTGTACATACATTACATTACTTATCCTGTACTGATCCTGAGTTACATCCTGTATTATACTCCAGAGCTGCACTCACTATTCTGCTGGTGCAGTCACTGTGTACATATATTACATTACTTATCCTGTACTGATCCTGAGTTACAGCCTGTATTATACTCCAGAGCTGCACTCACTATTCTGCTGGTGGAGTCACTGTGTACATACATTACATTACTTATCCTGTACTGATCCTGAGTTACATCCTGTATTATACTCCAGAGCTGCACTCACTATTCTGCTGGTGGAGTCACTGTGTACATACATTACATTACTTATCCTGTACTAATCCTGAGTTACATCCTGTATCATACTCCAGAGCTGCACTCACTATTCTGCTGGTGGAGTCACTGTACATTACATTACTTATCCTGCACTGATCCTGAGTTACAGCCTGTATTATACTCCAGAGCTGTACTCACTATTCCCCTTAGTGAAAATTGCCAACGAGCTTGCTGTCAGACACCCCCCTATCGGCTAAGTAAAGCTTCTATAATGCAGGGAGCATTTGTTTTCTTCCTCAGATTTCTGTGATGCGCCTGCAGGTAAATTTCCACCTAAAATTAAAGCATAGTCAGCCAAAAAAATGCAGCTCCCACAGGGGTTGTCATCCAACTTTCCCAGACTCCGGAGTGGCATTTGTCTAGTCAGACAGTGAATGTGATTAATGAGTAATACTACTCATTAGTCTGGGAAATCGGGGTGACAACCCTGTGAGACCTTCACCTGCAGCCACATAGATAGTTACCCAGCTTTCCCAGAAACAGATATAACTAAGAAATGGCTGAAAATAATTTTTACCAATTTGTCAGCAGAGATTAATTTGAGGATTTCTTTTTTTTTGGGTGGTTTTGGGCGGATGTGTCCGACACTCACTCCCCCCTCATGCTATGAGCCCGGTACTAGGACACATATGGGGATGTTTGGAGACTTGTTCAGCTGCTGTATACAGGCCGGGTCCCTGGAATAGTTGTGTGGAAGGGAATTCCATGATCTAAAGAAGAACCCAACACAAAATGCTGGCGCCCACATTTTTTTTTATTGGTGGTAAAACTTTATTCTTCTTGTGCTAATATTGCACAAAGAAAAAACAAATTCAACTCTGCTACATCTGTATTAAAAAATGTTAACTTATATTAAAGGGTGTGTATACTTTTGCAAACATTTTTTTATTGTTCTAATGCATCTAACTAAATATTTGAAGCAACTTTGCAAATAGTCTTGATCAAAAATCTACTACCGTTTTGTGTATACAGCTTCTATGCAGTCCTATGTTACATAGTTTGTAGGGTTGAAAATAGTCACATGTCCATCAAGTTCAACCAAGGGACGGGAAAAGGGAAGGGAAAAACACATTGACACAGGAGCTGATATATATTTTTGTTCTAGGGTTATATCTTTGCCTTTTTTGCAGCATCTCCTGTCCCTGCTGTGACGGCTCCTGCGGTGACTATTCCATAGATTCACCGCTCTTACAGTAAAGAAGGCTTCTCGCCTCTGCAGGTTGAACCTTTTTTTTCTCCGGACGGAGGGAGTGCCCCCTTGTTTTTTTTTAGGGGGTTTTACAAGGAACAGGATTTCACCATATTTTTTGTATGTACCATTAATATATTTATATAAATTAATCATGTCCCTCCTTAGTCGTCTCTTTTCAAGGCTAAATAGGTTTAATTCTATTAATCTTCCATCATAACTTAGATTCTCCGCGCCCCTTATTAGCTTTGTTGCTCTTCTTTGTATTTTTCATCCTTTCTATGAATTGGAGCCCAGAACTGAACTGCATATTCTAGATGAGGCCTCACTAAGGGTATGTGCACACGATAACTGCAATTACATCTGAAAATACGGAGCTGTTTTCAAGGGAAAACAGCCCCTGATTTTCAGAAGTTTTTTGAGCAACTCGCGTTTTTCACGTCCGTTTTTGGAGCTGTTTTCATTGGAGTCTATGAGAAAACGGCTCCAAAAACGTCCAAAGAAGTGTCCTGCATATAATGTATATAAGTGCCCTGCATATAATGTATAGAAGTGTCCCGCATATAATGTATATAAGTGTCCCGCATATAATGTATATAAGTGTCCCGCATATAATGTATATAAGTGTCCCGCATATAATGTATATAAGTGTCCCGCATATAATGTATATAAGTGTCCCGCATATAATGTATAGAAGTGTCCTGCATATAATGTATATAAGTGTCCCGCATATAATGTATATAAGTGTCCTGCATATAATGTATATAAGTGTCCTGCATATAATGTATATAAGTGTCCCGCATATAATGTATATAAGTGTCCTGCATATAATGTATATAAGTGCCCCGCATATAATGTATATAAGTGTCCTGCATATAATGTATATAAGTGTCCTGCATATAATGTATATAAGTGCTCCGCATATAATGTATATAAGTGTCCTGCATATAATGTATATAAGTGTCCTGCATATAATGTATATAAGTGTCCTGCATATAATGTATATAAGTGTCCTGCATATAATGTATATAAGTGTCCCGCATATAATGTATATAAGTGTCCTGCATATAATGTATATAAGTGTCCTGCATATAATGTATATAAGTGTCCTGCATATAATGTATATAAGTGTCCTGCATATAATGTATATAAGTGTCCTGCATATAATGTATATAAGTGTCCTGCATATAATGTATATAAGTGCCCCGCATATAATGTATATAAGTGTCCTGCATATAATGTATATAAGTTTCCTGCATATAATGTATAGAAGTGTCCTGCATATAATGTATAGAAGTGTCCCGCATATAATGTATATAAGTGTCCCGCATATAATGTATATAAGTGTCCCGCATATAATGTATATAAGTGTCCCGCATATAATGTATATAAGTGTCCCGCATATAATGTATATAAGTGTCCCGCATATAATGTATATAAGTGTCCCGCATATAATGTATATAAGTGTCCCGCATATAATGTATATAAGTGTCCCGCATATAATGTATATAAGTGTCCCGCATATAATGTATATACGTGTCCCGCATATAATGTATATAAGTGTCCTGCATATAATGTATATAAGTGTCCTGCATATAATGTATATAAGTGTCCTGCATATAATGTATATAAGTGTCCTGCATATAATGTATATAAGTGTCCTGCATATAATGTATATAAGTGTCCTGCATATAATGTATATAAGTGTCCTGCATATAATGTATATAAGTGTCCTGCATATAATGTATATAAGTGCCCTGCATATAATGTATATAAGTGCCCTGCATATAATGTATATAAGTGTCCCGCATATAATGTATATAAGTGTCCCGCATATAATGTATATAAGTGTCCCGCATATAATGTATATAAGTGTCCCGCATATAATGTATATAAGTGTCCCGCATATAATGTATATAAGTGTCCCGCATATAATGTATATAAGTGTCCCGCATATAATGTATATAAGTGTCCCGCATATAATGTATATAAGTGTCCCGCATATAATGTATATAAGTGTCCCGCATATAATGTATATAAGTGTCCCGCATATAATGTATATAAGTGTCCCGCATATAATGTATATAAGTGTCCTGCATATAATGTATATAAGTGTCCTGCATATAATGTATATAAGTGTCCCGCATATAATGTATATAAGTGTCCCGCATATAATGTATATAAGTGTCCTGCATATAATGTATATAAGTGTCCTGCATATAATGTATATAAGTGTCCTGCATATAATGTATATAAGTGTCCTGCATATAATGTATATAAGTGTCCTGCACTTCTTTGACGAGGCAGTCATTTTACGCGTCGTCGTTTGACAGCCGTCAAACGACTACGCGTAAATTACAGGTCGTCGGCACAGTACGTCGGCAAACCCATTCAAATGAATGGGCAGATGTTTGCCGACATATTGTAGCCGTATTTTCAGGCGTAAATCGAAGCATAATACGCCTCGTTTACGCCTGAAAATAGGTCGTGTGAACCCAGCCTAATGCTTTGTAAGTTGGTAATATTACATCCCTGTCCCGCGAGTCCATGCCTCTTTTAATACACGACAATATCCTGCTGGCCTTTGAAGCAGCTGATTGACACTGCATGCTGTTATTGAGTTTATGATTTACAAGTACACCCAGATCCTTCTCATCAAGTGACTCCCCCAGTGTAGCTCCCCCTAGGACATATGATGCATGCAGGTTGTTGGTACCCAGGTGCATAACTTTACATTTATCTACATTAAACCTCATTTGCCAAGTGGACGCCCAAACAATCAGTGTGTCCAAATCCGCTTGCAATTCACAAACATCTTCCATAGTCTGAACTATATTACATAGCTTGGTGTCATCTGCAAAATTAGGCCTGATTCACACGAGCGCTGCGCATCTCGGACGTGAAAAACTGCAGTTTTTAACGTCCGAGGGGCATCCGTGCTCAGCGCTGCGGGACGCGATGTCACGCATCCCCAATAGTTGAGAGTCTATGGAGGGATGCGTGAAAAGATAGGACATGTCCTATTCTCCCACGGACCCTACTCACGCCCGTTGAAACAACGGCTGTGTGAACGGCCACATTGAATTACATAGGTCCGTGGGACGGCCGCTGTTTCAACGGCCGTCCCACGGACGCTTAACACGTTCGTGTGAATCAGGCCTTAGAAATAGTGCTATTAATCCCATCCTCTATATCGTTGAATAATAGTGGTCCCAGCACTGCACCCTGGGGTCACCACTTATAACCGGGGACCATTCAGAGAAGGAATCATTGACCACAACTCTCTGGATACGGTCCTTGAGCCAATTCTCAATCCAATTACAAACTATACTTTCTAAACCTATAGTCCTTAATTTACCCATTAGACGTCTATGGGAGACAGTGTCAAATGCCTTTGCAAAGTCCATAAACACTATATCCACAGCGGCCCCTCTGTCTAGGCTTCTGCTCACCTCTTCATAAAAACAAATCAGGTTGTGACAACTTCTGTCCTTAGTAAAACCGTGCTGGCTGTCACTTATAATACCATTTATTGTCACATAATCCTGTATATAGCCCCTCAAACATTTTCCCCACAATTGATGTTAAGCTTACTGGTCTATAATTACCCGGGGAAGACCTAGAGCCCTTTTTGAAAATAGGCACCACATTTGCGCTGCGCCAGTCCCTTGGCACTATACCAGTCACTAGAGAATCTCTGAATATTATGAAGAGGGGGACAGAAATAACTGAACTAAGCTCTCTAAGAACTCTAGGGTGTAAACAGGGGCATAACTAGGAAAGACCGGGCCCCATAGCAAACTTTTGACTGGGGCCCCCCTCCCCTGGGTGTCACACAACCCCCCCCTTGTAGATAGTGCCTTTTTTACAGCCCCCCCCTGTAGATAACGCCATACAGTCCCCCCTGTAGATAATGCCATACAGTCCCCCCTGTAGATAACGCCATACAGCCCCTCCTGTAGACTGTATGGCGTTATCTACAGAGGGGGACTGTATGGCGTTATCTACAGGGGGGACTGTGTGGCGTTATCTACAGGGGGGACTGTGTGGCGTTATCTACAGGGGGGACTGTGTGGCGTTATCTACAGGGGGAGCTGTATGGCGTTATCTACAGGGGGGGCTGTATGGCGTTATCTACAGGGGGACTGTATGGCGTTATCTACAGAGGGGGCTGTATGGCGCTATCTACAGGGGGACTGTATGGCGTTATCTACAGAGGGGGCTGTATGGCGCTAACGCCATACAGCCCCCACTGTAGAGAACGCCATACAGCCCCCACTGTAGAGAACGCCATACAGCCCCCACTGTAGAGAACGCCATACAGCCCCCACTGTAGAGAACGCCATACAGCCCCCCCCTGTAGGGAACGCCATACAGCCCCCCCCCTGCAGGGAACGCCATACAGCGCCCCCCCCTGCAGGGAACGCCATACAGCGCCCCCCCCTTGCAGGGAACGCCATACAGCGCCCCCCCCCCTTGCAGGGAACGCCATACAGCGCCCCCCCCTTGCAGGGAACGCCATACAGCGCCCCCCCCTTGCAGGGAACGCCATACAGCGCCCCCCCCTTGCAGGGAACGCCATACAGCGCCCTCCCCTGCAGGGAACGCCATACAGCGCCCTCCCCTGCATGTATCCCCTCTCCACAGGATATCCACAGGATATGGGATACATGTGTGATCGCTGGCATTGATAGGGAGAACGAGGGACCGAAAGTCCCCTGAAGTTCTCCATGACTAACCTCTGACTTCCGGCGTCTGTGTCGGCAGCTCAATAAAAATGAAAGGAGCGCTGATCACGCATGCGCACAAGCGTGACCGGCGCTCCATTCATTTCTCCGGAGCTGCCGACACAGACCCCGGAAGTCCGAGGTTTGTGATGGAGAACTTCAGGGGACTTTCAGCGATCACTCATGTATCCCCTGTCCTGTGGATATCCTGTGGAGAGGGGATACATGTCTTTTGTTTAATGGCAGAGCGGGGAGATACCTCCTTGCTCTGCCGTACTGTTCAGTGGCGTCACGCTGTAGCAGCCATAGCGGCTGCTAGTGGAGCCTGCGACCATGGTGGGGGCCCGTGCCGACGGCTGCTACGGCGGTAGTTACGCCACTGGGTGTAACCCATCTGGTCCCGGGGCCTTGTGCACTTTTATTTAATTTAGCTTGGACCATATCTACATTCATCCAATTCAGTATATCAACTGATATATTAACAGCACCGGCAGCGGCTACATCAGCCGCTTTATCTTCTGTTGTATATACGGAGCTGAAGAACCCATTTAGTAACTGGCCACCTGCCTTTCATTTTGTATTTTTGCTGATTTTCTTACCTTTTTTCAGATTTTATTAAGCTCCATGTTTACAAATAGATGGCAAACAAACCCTGTGTATAGTCTGATTCTGTCATGTGTAAGGCTCTGTTGACATCTGCGTTGGGGTCCCGTTCTGGCGTTCCGTCTGAGCTTTCCGTCAGAACGGACCCTGAACAGACACAAACTGACACATTTCCGTTTCCATCACCATTTATTTCAATGGTGATGGATCCGGTGCCCATGGTTTCCGTTTGTCTATTTTGTGCACCGGACCCGTCGTTTTGCCGGAAGCAATAGCGTAGTCGACTTCAAATCAATGGTGATGGAAACGGAAACCTCTGGTTTCCATCGGTGTTAGTTTGTGTCTGTTCAGGGTCCCGTTCTGACGGAAACCTCCGATGGAACGTCAGAACGGGACCCCAACGCAGATGTAAACAAAGCCTTACAACTCTTTCTCCGTCTCTTCCACTGTCTGTGTAGTCGGACCCTGCAGTGATGTACAACAGAGTTGGTTATCTGTAATCATGGAGACACACACTCTGCATAAGAGCTGTATACACAAAACGGTCCGAAATTTATTTTTTTCCACACTATTTACAAAGTTGCCTTATATTTTTATTTTAGATGCTTTGGAGCAATTGAAAACTGTTGCAAAATTCTACATACCATTCAGTTAACATAACTCTGTAATGGTCACAATTTTGTTTTTAATGAAAAATTCCAGAAAATGTGCACTGACCTCCCCCCCCCCTCCCCCAATCCCCCTTTGCCGATTTCCTTGCTGAACTTTCCCATTCTGTTAAATTCTAAAGTGGGTTTGTCATTGGTATGAGACCTATCATTTCACCTTGGGCAATTCACCAAAAGTGGTTATACATACAAGGAAATGAGTTTAATGGTTTCAAAATGGTAAAATTCCCAGTAAAAGTCTAAAATATACAAATACTGTGGTGACGGGATACATAGTTGGTCACTTTCATCACTTCTGTAGCCACAGATCTTGCAAAATTATGGGAGCTCGTTCTCTGCACTGCAGAGCTGTGTATGTAATGTCAGCAAATGTCTTATCATTTATATACACCGATATGATCATCATTCATCCGAAGTCCATTCTATATACATATATACACACACACACACACACACACACACACACACACACACACACACACACACACACACACACACACACACACACACACACACACACACACACACACTTATCACACTTATCACACACACACTTATCACACTTATCACACACACACTTATCACACTTATCACACACACACTTATCACACTTATCACACACACACACTTATCACACACACACTTATCACACACACACTTATCACACACACACTTATCACACTTATCACACACACACTTATCACACACACACTTATCACACTTATCACACACACACTTATCACACACACACTTATCACACACACACTTATCACACACACACTTGTCACACACACACTTGTCACATACATACATACATACATGGACCTATCACACACCCATACACACACACACATACACACATGCATACATACACGCACACACATTCATTACACAAAAGTTCATTGTTTCTCTCCAGCCTGGAGCTGGTCCAAACACCCCCACCCCCCCCTAAAATAACATAGGAGGAAATGTTGGGTACAGACGTATGTGTATAGTTTATAATATAGGACAGTGGTCTCCATTGTGAAGGTACAACTCCCAGCATTACCTGGATTTTGATTTCAGCACCCCCATTACATTGCCAGCCTCAGTGCCCATATTCCGTGCCCTCTTTACTTTGCCAGCCACAGTGCCCATATTCCGTGCCCTCTTTACATTGCCAGCCCCAGTCAGTGCCCTCATTATGTTGCCAGCCACAGTCAGTGCCCCCATTACATTGCCAGCCTCAGTGCCCACATTCCGTGCCCCCATTATGTTGCCAGCCACAGTCAGTGCCCCCATTACATTGCCAGCCTCAGTGCCCACATTCCGTGCCCCAATTATGTTGCCAGCCACAGTCAGTGCCCCCATTACGTTGCCAGCCACAGTCAGTGCCCCCTTTTACATTGCCAGCCACAGTCGGTGCTCCACCATAACAGACCACCATAGAAGTGGCCCACTGTGCCATCCACTTACCCTCCATACCCCTGCACACCTCTACCCATCTAGGCAGAGATTGAGCATCAATCAGGCTGGCACTTCATTGGCACTCTGCCCTGAAGAAGATATTTGCTCTACAAAAGTAATCCGCTGGTTCTCCATGAACCTTGTGTCCCTAGTGCTGAATCCAGGTCACTTGTCAGCTCTAAAGACCAAAATTTAACCTTGTAGCCCCCTCCCCTTCAGGAGTTAAATAATGCTGGAATAATTCTTTTTTAATTAAAGGGAAATTCTGCTCACACCAGCACAGAAGAGGTTAAGCTGCCTTTCTGAGCACCACAAGTCCCGTGTATTGAGAACCAGAGATGATCCCACCTCATAGACCCCGACTATTGTTCTTTGTGACATTTCAGATAACTTGGGGTGGAATTCCCCTTTAGATTTCTAATTTATGGCTGTTTTTTTTTATATCCTCCTGTTGTTTTCCTTTTAGCCTTTGTAGCTAATATGGACACATAAGCCCCAGTGACCCTAAAATGTCCCAATATGTAATCCATGCCGCCTTCATCCCCCGCTGATCCCTGCGAGGACCTCCTCTGGTCACACTTGTCCAGCTGGTGATGTATGAAGTTATTTCTAGGAGCGCTGATCACTCGTGTATTATGGGATGGTGGTTTACTGTGTGGTGGGATTCTTCTCGGTTTTCGAGGAGGATCTTAAAGGAGAATTCTGATGGTAAACATTTCTGACATTTTAATAAAATGTGTCTGTACCTTAAAGGGGAATTCTGGTTTCAGCAATTTTTAAAATTGTGTAATTTAAAGTGATAAAACTTTCCAATATACTTTCTGAATCAATTCCTCAGGATTTTCAGGATCTCTGCTTACTGTCATCCAATAGGAACCTTAATTGTTTACTTCCAATGGATAATATTCTGTACATGGTCATGTGATGGACACACAGGTGCTGGGATCGTTAGAAGACACAGCTCCGATATACATACTGTAACGAGCCGTGCAGCTGTGTGTCCATCACGTGATAATGGACAGAATTGTATCCACTGGAAGTAAATAATCTGTCTCTTCCTTTTCAACTTTAGGATAGATAGAGGATGGACGGTGTGTATGGGAGGCGGGCTGGACGGTGTGTGGGAGGCGGGCTGGACGGTGTGTGGGAGGCGGGCTGGACGGTGTGTGGGAGGCGGGCTGGACGGTGTGTGGGAGGCGGGCTGGACGGTGTGTGGGAGGCGGGCTGGACGGTGTGTGGGAGGCGGGCTGGACGGTGTGTGGGAGGCGGGCTGGACGGTGTGTGGGAGGCGGGCTGGACGGTGTGTGGGAGGCGGGCTGGACGGTGTGTGGGAGGCGGGCTGGACGGTGTGTGGGAGGCGGGCTGGACGGTGTGTGGGAGGCGGGCTGGACGGTGTGTGGGAGGCGGGCTGGACGGTGTGTGGGAGGCGGGCTGGACGGTGTGTGGGAGGCGGGCTGGACGGTGTGTGGGAGGCGGGCTGGACGGTGTGTGGGAGGCGGGCTGGACGGTGTGTGGGAGGCGGGCTGGACGGTGTGTGGGAGGCGGGCTGGACGGTGTGTGGGAGGCGGGCTGGACGGTGTGTGGGAGGCGGGCTGGACGGTGTGTGGGAGGCGGGCTGGACGGTGTGTGGGAGGCGGGCTGGACGGTGTGTGGGAGGCGGGCTGGACGGTGTGAGGGAGGCGGGCTGGACGGTGTGTGGGAGGCGGGCTGGACGGTGTGTGGGAGGCGGGCTGGACGGTGTGTGGGAGGCGGGCTGGACGGTGTGCGGGAGGCGGGCTGGACGGGGGATGGATCGGGTGTATGAGGGGGATGGTCGGGGTATGTGAGACGGGTATGAGGGGGATGGTCGGGGTATGTGAGACGGGTATGACGGGGATGGACGGGGTGTGTGAGACGGGTATGAGGGGGATGGACGGGGTGTGTGAGACGGGTATGAGATGAAATCGGTAGATAGAGCAGGTAGATCTGCATCTCTCCATCTATCTATGTTACATCTATCTTCCCTCCCGAATTCTCTTTATATCTTTATCAAATCTTTTTTCTCCCTATAAAAGTCTGTTTCCCATGTCTATAGGGTAACCGTTGTCCCTTTCCATCAATAATTCTTCATCACACAAAAGTTCTCGATTACATTTGGCGTGAGTAAAGTTGTCGTCCAGCCCTGTCCTCCTCCATGAAGCGGTTATTATATTCCTTGGTTATATTCTCTATCTCTTTAAGTGATGATCGACATGGGGGGCGCAGGGTGTGGTGAGGTAAATCCAGGAATATTAGTCTGTCCTGGTTGTCGCGTGAGGCCGCCGGCGTCTTCTCTGGGGAGCAGGTTTCGCCTTTCATTGTTTATAAGGAAAGTCTGTGTCTCCATGAAGCTCCTGGTGCCGACCTGATGTAATGAAGCCTGGGAGGGGTCTTCCTACAACTGACACCCACTTGTTATCATCTATTTCTCTGACCTTTCACATTAAGGTTACCGAAGATTAAATAATTTATAATAAAAACTTCCGCAGTCAAAATAGATCAACATAAATTATTCCGAATAAGAGGAGAAATCCAGCCAGAAAGTATTTTCAGCCTAATGATAGGAAATTAAATACAAAATAGAATAAATAAGTTTGTAGTCAGGCAGAAGACCCTTTTTAATAAAAAAAAATTTTAGCCGACTTTTTGAAATTTTTAATGTAAAACTCAGCCCCAAATACATCATTCCTCTATAGCATAATAAATTGCCGCAAATTGTCTCCTGCCTCTGAAAACCCATAAAAAATCTGCCCCCTCGTCCCCTATGAATGATTTCCCCTGCTGTTTTCATACTTCCTATTGCTTAAATGGGCGGGACCTCAACAAGTCGGTGCAGCATGGAGAGGCAGTCCACTGTATGGCAGCCAAGAGGTGGCATAAGGAACAGAAAAGTGTCTAACATGTCTTATTATAATGTGGGGAATGGTGACCACTTTGAACGCACTGCTTCTGATTCCCAACAGACCAACCAGTATTAAGTGACATCATCAGATGTGGTGACATCATCAGGTGTCTAATAAGTCCCAGCCTGAGGTCCCAGTTTATAAACAAGAGGCATTATATTCCTAGATGTTCGTGATGTCCATGCTTGTACTTGCTATTTTGCTTTGCTAGAAGTGATGGGGCCCTATTATGGTTTTGGGTTTTGCCACCCAAAGAAGGACCAGGGGTTTGTTTGCCACTCCATGTCATTTTCATTACCATTAGGCCAATCACCCACCCCCATGTTTGCTCATAATGCAGTTCCTATGGGGATGGAAGTCCTATACAGGTTCACTCCAAGCAAAGAGGATAGGACAAAAAGGGCATGGGCCCCATCTCTTTAGGGGTCACATAGCACCCACATGGTCTGCCGCTGTTATGTACATTCTCGAATGCTACCCTGACCACATATGTCGTTCCATCACCTGTGTAAGCCAAGCCTTAAAGGGTTTAATTTCTTTCCAGAAACTGCACCTCTCCTGACTGTGGGCTGTGTCTGATATTGCAGCGCATTCCTATTCAAGTTAATTGGCCTGAGCTGTAATACCAGACATAACCTATGGACTAGAGTGGCGCTGTTTCTGGGGAAAAAATAAAAAGCCCCTTAACCTCGTCTTTAACAACCCCTTTAATATATAGTGGCCTCTCCATAGGTTTTGTTGGACTTTTCCTTGCGGGATTAGATCACATTTTTGGTCAGTACTTTGCCCTTGAGGATATATATATATATTGTTTAAGTGTTTTTCATTTTTTAAAATTATATTACAAACCATTACATTACCATAATTAACAATTAGACACAGTACCCCTATAACCCACCCCCACCCCCGTAGCGGAGGTACGAAAAGAAAAAAATATTAGGCCATCCGCTGATAAAAATGCATCTTCAATCAACACTTAGGCTACATGCACTTTTACTGCGTATTTTGCTGCGGAAAATACGCAGCAAAACTGCAGGAAACCACAAGATATTTGCAGCAAAAAATGTATTTTGATGCGTTTTTCGGTGCATTTTTTACATTTTGCTGCGTAAATCGCTGCGTTTTCATGCTGCAGGTATTGCTGCGTATTTCTGCATAACTAGGGAGATGGAATCGCGGGATAAATTGACATGCCGCGGTTTTGATAACGACCGCGGATCAATTTACGTCTCTAAAAATACCGCAGCATGGACATGAGATTACCTGGTACTGTATTACGCTGCGGTTTTGCCGCATGCTGATACGTGCAGCAACACCACACGTAATACGCATCGTGTGCATTGACCCTTAACAATTCTCACTGCGGCACTTGAAATTTTTTTATTGCGTTGAGATCATTCTGTATATCTAGATGACGCCCGGCTCTGTCCTGTGAAAGTCACAAGTAACTTTTATGGTGTTTGCATTAGATTTTTCTCTAATAGGAATAATAAACGATAAAAATAACTCTAAAAACAACTTTTTATACTATATTAGGAAGCGGAGAGACACATTAAGGCCTTGAGGAGTTGTTGGCTCAGTTCTCCCCTGTGATGTCATCGGTGGAGGGTTTGAAGAGAAAACGGGGATGGATGACACCCCGATGGAAAAGTGACCAAAAAAAGAAAATCAAAGGAATATAATATTTTCTAAACGTAGAAAATGCACAAAAAAAAAAATCCCAGCAATTCCTTCCTTCGGTTCTATTTTAACCCCCTGCACTTGACACCATCAAAAAAAGCTAAAACAACCCGTATAACGCCTCCGTCACACAGCGGTTTTGTTTGGCGTTTTAAACCGCCTGTAATGTAAAATGGCCAGCGTTTTTTACATGTAACGTGTTTTTGGTGGTGTTTTTTATTTAGTATAATTTTTGTACATGTTTTTTTTCCCTCGATTTCTGAAGGTTAAGTTCTCCTTTAAAACGGTTGCAGTGGTTAAACCTTTATCAGACGCGCCATCTAACGTAATTAACGATGAATTAACCTGTGACCTGAGAACAGGCTGTGCCCGATCCGTAGACGGTTCACAATGGCCGGACCTCCCATGCGTGACGGTAACAATCTGATCCTGATGGTAACATGATCGTTCCTCATCCTTAGGTCAATACACTTTCGGCATTTCCCACCGTGCCGTGGCAGGTACCAGTCTGTGCCATGTCTCTTGGGCCGTCTTGACCTGCAATGGGTCAAAATAAAATTACTAAATACCAGTTAATGAGGCTGAGCAGCAGTGCATCATGGGAATGTTTAACTTTCTCCCACACGACTAGACATTCATCATATGTATTTACAGGAAGTGCCTGGAGGTTATTTCTGAATTATAATGATATCATTTTAGGATTTACGGCCTTCGTGAACTATTTTCTGTTGAGTCTTAAATCGGGATGACATATCTATACATTTCTACGGACTTGTCGTCCTTATACAAAGCGTCGTGATGTACGATGGATCTTGATGCTTGACTTCACGGTACAGAATTTAGCGTTCTCTTGTGTGGGTCCTCGTCATTTGAGAATCTGGGAGGGGATGCGACAATTGCTTTGAGCGTCACAAAATGCCCCTGGGCAACAAAGTGAACCCCCGTGCCCTATTACTCTAGAACTAAACTATTTTTGATCATGTAGAAATGCTCCATATAATACAGATGTGTAGAATATATCTAATATTTGGGATGGCCCCACCATGAGTACAAACTCAGACCCAGTACACATCAACATCTGAGGCTACCATGTCTGCCAGCAGGAGGCGGATAGTCGGCAGTATACCCATCCTGGGGGCTCTGGTCAAGCTGCTGCTTCTGGTCTCTTCCACCCCTCCCTCGGAAAGCATGAAAAGTATCTCCCCATAGGCCCTTCAACTGTCCAAGTTTTGTTTCTTTTACAGTAGGCATGGGTTAGTTGTAGGGGTTCCTACGAGAGGCAACATTTTTTCAGGGATTTTTCCATGGTAATAAGGTCGGAAATTACTGGCATAAATCCCTTCCAGTATTTCTCACCAACTTGAGTGTCCAGTGCTGGTGCATCGACTGGATATTCGGTGACCACTAATTCCTACAACCTTTGTAAGGACACCTAAATTTCCCAAAATTGCCTTTGACCATAGGCATCCTGATTTCTAGAGGAAAGCGCAAATGGACATGATCCACGATTTTCGGCAATAGCTCTAGCATATCCCTATTTCACAAATTCTTGCCAGCTCATGTCTCATGCCCACGGTCCGTTGTAGAATTTCTTTGGTCCTAATTCCTATAGTGTCATAAATGCATTTGTGAACTTTGTCACTGCTATTTTCCAATACTGTAATGATGACGAATTTGGCACAAAATAATGACGATAAATGTATTTTTTGTTTCCAACAGGAGTCCAAGCCAACCAAACACAAGATGATGAGCGAAGAAACCAACGGAACGATGACAATGTTGGATAATACCAAAGCATCTCCAACGAATGACTGCATAGAATATGAGCAGTTTCAGTGGCTCTTCACCTATCAGCCTCCATACATGTGGTTCATCTTCGCCTTGGGCTTCATAGAAAACTTGTTTGTCATCTCCGTCTTTGTCCTTCACAAGAGTCGCTGCACAGTGGCTGAGATCTACCTGGGGAACATGGTGGCTGCAGATTTGATTTTCGTCAGTGGTTTGCCATTCTGGGCAATATATATCGCCAATAAGTTCTACTGGCCGTTCGGTAGATTTCTTTGTGTGGCTGTCAACTCCTTGATTAAACTCAACCTTTACAGCAGCATCTACTTCCTTATGATGGTCAGTATTGACCGATATCTGGCTCTGGTGAAGACCATGTCTGTTGGTCGTTTGAGAAGACCTTGGTGGGCAAAGGTCAACTGTGCGATCATCTGGATCTTTGCAGTAATCGTAAGCTTGCCCACCATGGTCTTTCGAGAAGTGAGGTTTGTCAAAGAATTTAATACCACGGCTTGTATTACAGACCCATCTCCAAACTGGTATATTGCCATAAATATCATCATGAATGTTCTTGGCTTCTTGGTACCACTGGTGGTCATTGCGTTCTGTACATGTCAAATTATTCGTGTTTTGAGGAACAATGCAATGCAACAGTTCAATGAAGTCAACAATGAGAAAAAGGCCACTTGGCTGGTCTTGTCCGTACTCTTGGTCTTCATAGTTTGTTGGCTTCCGTTCCATATTTCCACCTTTATTGACACGTTGGACGAATTCGGGTTCTTCTCCCAATGTACTGTAAAATCAGTAAATCATATCTTTAACCAAATCTCTACTTACATTGGCTACAGTAACAGCTGTATCAATCCCGTCATGTACATCATGGTTGGGAATCACTTTAGGAAGAAAGCCATAGAGGTCTACAGCACTCTTCTAGGTAAAGGACCCCAAAGAAGGAAGTCATCATTTGCAATAGATGAATCGGTCAACTCAACCCAAATTTCTTACTCCATGGGCCCAAACAAGAAGAAATCAATTGCTTGAATCTGTGATTGCAACTTTTTTATTTGAATGTATTCTCTTGAGCATAATGGATTCATACTTATTGGATGCCCGTAAATGTATGTGGTAAAATCTTATAGGATGGATGAGTTAACTACATGTAGATCACACTATAGAACAAATCGCCTGAACATTTCACCAGATGATAAATTCAAATCAAGAATCCACAAATGCTTTGCACGCTAAAGATCGAGAACCAACAGGAACATGACCCAAAGGTCCGCAGATTATGCCCTTCAGCTGTATATCGTACATGGACAAACACGTGACTCGTAATTCGAGGTACTGCCAAAAACATTCTCGGTTTTTCGAGCACATTAATGTTCTGGTTTAGAGGTCGGAGAACCAACTTCTTATTTTGTGATTAATTTCCAACAACCAGTTATGTTTTAAGTTCTTTCTGAGCTTGTTCTATTCCCCCATTTGGCCCCGGAAAGGGCTTATTAAAGGGACCCTAACCTTTTAATTTATGTATTCTGTTTTTTTTGTTTTTGTTTTTTCTTGATGTTCATATTAAACATTAATTATCTAGAAGTATTTTTGTTATAGGTTTTATTTTAAATCTACTAACCGAATACACCATTGTATTAACTTCACGTTCCAGTGTCTTTGCAATGTTCACTAACAATCTGGACAGTTGTGAAACTTCCTCCATACCACAAAAACTTTTACAATGCAATGGGATTTGGACTATGGTAAGTAGACATGCGGATAAAAGTCATGGCGGGCTTGAGTGGTGAAGATATAATGGGGGAAGGGGCAAGGAGGGCTGATCATGTCACCGCTCTGTATATTTCCGAGATCATCATACTGTTGGACCCCAATAAGTACAATTTTGAGGGTGGGACCGAGATCCTAAACCGAGTAAATACTTCATTTCAGTTCTTTTTTGCCATTACATTTTAAAGAACTTCTGTCAACAGACCCCTCATCTCATAGGGGCCCTTTGCCAATGTTCGTGGGTCCATCCATACCCAGCAAACCACCCTCAATTCTCCGATCACGGGGCTTTTTGATTGTCACTGTTTTATGCAGATGAGCTCTGAGCCCTCTTGGCCAATCCGATTAAACAAGGGGGCCCATGTGAGAGTAACCCACACCTGCATAGACTCATTCAGGTTCTTTGGTGGGTGCAGATGCCACCATGGTATTTACCTTGGTAAAGCATCTCACAAAGTGTATATATGACAATCTATAAAGTGTATATATGACTGTGATGATCGCCGATCTCAGGTCACGTCACAGGGGTGAATTACACTATTGAGCTTATTAATTTACCCCATAAATCCACGCCCACCTACTCTAGATGACAGGATTATGATAAATTACTCACATAGGTTTCCAACACCCCAATAATTTATACCACAGTATGCTACCACCACCTATACTTATCTAGGCAATAGGGGCCTACGTCTCTATGTTCCCTTACACCCGTTACAATACCAGATTATCTAAATTGAACATAAAATACAGGTAACGTTCCTCACCTTCGGAAGATTAAGTTCTGTAAGACTACAAGGAAGAGACTTATAAATATTTCAAATTTAATACACAATAGTGCAGTGCAATACATAAAATAGATGTCAGATTAAAAGATAAACAATATACATACAGTTACAATGCAATCAAACAGTTTATGAAAATAAAAGGGATAAGAGAAACAGAACAAAACCTTACTGATGTACAGCGGCGATATCCTGGCTGTGGGGACAGCTGAAAATATGGGCAGTCACTCCAACCGAGATATGGATCACCAACCACTCACACTGACCCTCTCTTCTCCTGGCATTTTAAACCCAGTTTTTTCCCTCCAGTTCACTGGCTGGTGATGTCACTGAGAGGAGGCTGGTGATGTCACTGGGAGGCTGGTGATGTCACTGGGAGGAGGCTGTTCATATGATAATGAAGCGTACTCCTCCCATTACACAGTTGTATTTCTATAGAGACACATATAAGTAAGTGGTCATGTGTCCTTGCAGGAATCCCCTAGAAATATAATATTACCTGCATTCACCTGTGCAGACATTTACCAACCAGGGCATATCAATCACCACTATAATAGGCCCATGTTTTTAGCCAATATCCAATTTCAGGTAGTTCCTCTGGGTGTAGGGATCTGAATTTGACATATATGTGAGGGCTATTTCCCCTGATCATAACTAGCTATGTGCGTCACTACAAATATCAATTATGATGGGGTTTGCCTTGATGTATCATATTTTCTTTGAACATAAGCCATCGTCACATGTTTCTCCTAGTCCACATGGCAGACACACCACAGGCAACCATTTGCATAGCTTTAGATGTTTGGTCAGGATGTTTGGGGCAATTATTTCTCACTGTGGGTGAGAATCCTATCTAAGGCCAGATACAAGCCCTGGTGACAAATTCTTAATCAGCACATCTCGCACCTTGGTGAGGAAAGAGCCAATTAAACATTTGTCAGACTGTGGACATCCTTTAAAGGCATGGTGTTGCCCGAAAAACATGTTTTTTTTTTTAAAATGTAAACATTTAGTGTGTGGGTGATTAAACATTGTTCAAATTTTTTTTATTTTTTTCGCGAGTCAGGAAATATTATAAATTTTTTCTAATTTATAATACTACCCATTTTTGGTCACTAGATGGAGCTAGTTCCCAAAATTGCAGCATTGCAACATTGGGTTAAAAGCTCTCGCTCTAGTGAGCTCTCAGCATCCCCCCCTCCTTTATCCTGGCTAGTGCCGGGATAAACGAGGGGTTTGAACGGTGTAACCTCCTACACTGTGTGTCGCCATTTTTTGAGGTAACCCACAGTGTAGTAGGTTTACATACAGTAGTAAACACACACAAACACTAACATACATTGAAATCTCTTACCTGCTCCTGCCGCCGCGGCTCCCTCCGGCCCGTCCGCTCCCTTTGCTGCCGCTGTTCCATGTGCACAAGTCCGGAAGCCGCGACCGGAAGTAGTAATATTACTGTCCGGCCGCGACTTCCGGTCCACAGGAAAATGGCGCCGGACGGCGCCAATTTCGAATAGGACTGTGTGGGAGCGGCGCATGCGCAGTTCCCACACAGACGCCGTACACGGACGTGAATGGGACGGGAGCCGTTCACAATCCCTATGGGACTGTGGCTGCCGTACTCCATGTCTGTGTGTGTCTTTAATCGACACACACAGAAATGGAACAAAAAATGGCAGCCCCCATAGGGAAGAAAAAGTGTAAAAATAAGAAACAGTAAAACACAAACACACAAATGAATATAAACGTTTTTATTAAAGCACTAACATCTTTAACATATAAAAAAAATTTTTGTGATGACACTATTCCTTTAAAGGCCAAAGATCTGCATTTCTTATGTAAATCAGTCGTATCTTCTGTGTCAGAAGGAGTTATGAAATGACCTCCTAATAACCTACTTTTGATTCTCTTACCTACAACACCACAATGACAATCTATAAAGTGTATGGAAACATTACCTTTATCTTATTATAAGCAGGGACGTTTCGGCCCTCAAAGGAGTGGTTATGCAAATGTAACACATAGCGGGCAATCCTGGGCAGATCGGGGGTGTGGTTTAAAAATGTCTCGTAGGAAACCCGGCCCTAGAGGAACTGCTATGGCTTATTACTCTGGTTGTTATGCCTTCGGTCCAGATGTTTTCTAGGGCTGGGTTCACACGTCGCAGTCAAAAATCATTTTTTTGCTACAAACCCCGGCAACAAAATAATTGCATTTTGACCACGATGTGAAAACCCAGCCTGAGAAGCCGGTTAGTTTATATTTTGCCATGTGGGAGCAGAGGTGGCCCTATAGCTGATGGGTCCCTATAGCACCTGTCACACCTGGAATCCCCTGTTTGTTTATAATAAGGATGTCATTACCGGGGGTTACAGATACAGCAGTTGCTATGGGGACCATCCACTGTGGGGCCCGCGCTGCCTCTGATATTTATAACTTTATTGCTGCCATTTTTTTTCAGACTTGAGCCGATATTTCTGATTGTTGCACAACTTTTTGTTGCCAAGAATTCTCCTCATCCGTCGGTAATGATACAAGGTAAGATATATTAATTTTAGGCTATAAATTACAATTTAGTAGCACAGGTCAATATTGCGTGGCCTGTGGTATAATTTTGTGACCCAGAATTCAGGCCGTTCATGTATTTTGTACTGACAAAAAAGTATTGTGTACAAATCGGGCCACGTTTTGCAAAATGTGTCACAATTCGCTGGACATAGAAATGAATCGCCTATGATGTAATAAAATTCAGCCAAAGGGAATATTAAACTTGGCGATTTTGATTTGCCCAATGAATCCTAAATGTGAAGCTTTCGCTAATGGGCGAAACCAGAATCGGGTGATTTACATTTTGGCATTTCTATTAGTAATATTTCAATTTGTGAAAAGCTGGATGACGAAACAATATGATTGAAATTTAAAGGGGTTGTCCCAAGATGCAATGTTACCCCCTAACCACAGGACAGGTGATAACATGCTGATCGGTGGGGGTCTGACTGCTGGGACCCCCACCGATCACGAGAACGGGGTTCTTGTTCCTTCGAATGAATGGAGCGGCAGGCCGCACCCTCACCCTGCTGCTCCATTTATTCTCTATGGCGCTGTACTCGGCGATCTCCGGCAGTCCCATAGACCGTGAATGGAGCAGAAGTGCACATGTGTGACCTGCCGCTCCATTCATTCAAAGGAACGGTTCTGGTGATCGGTGGGTGTCCCAGGGGTCGGTCCCCCACCAATCAGCATGTTATCACCTATCCTGTGGTTAGGGGGTAACATTTAATCTTGGGACAACACCTTTAACTAAGAATCGAGAATTGTCACACGTTTTTCCCAAAATCCTGAAAGGCCAATCTGCACACAGGAATAGAAACATAGAAGATCACATGGTCCATCTGGACTGCCCTTATATTGCCTAATTTTTATTTTTATTTTGGGGTAGATAGTGAATTTAAACATGTCCGCTATAAATACATAAGTTCTCATTCTGACGAGCGTGAATCTCGTCCGTGTGCGGTGCGTTGAAATCACTCGCAGCACACCGACCCGTTCATTTCAATGGGGCTGTTCACACAGCTAGAGTCCGTTGCGTGAAACTCACTGCAGTGTGTCCTATAGTGGTGCGTTTTTGCGCACCTAGCCGCCCATTGAAGTCTATGGCTGCGTGAAAACCACGGACAGCAGACGGACGCCATCCATGTGCTGTCCGTGTTTCACGCATCAGTTAGGCTATGTTCACACACAGAATTAAAAACGGCTGAAAATGACAGCGGTTTTCAAGGGAAAACCGCGTCCGATTTTCAGCCGTTTTTGTAGCAAAAAACTTTTTTTGAGGTGTTTTTTGGAGCTGTTTTTCCATTGACACGATGATAGACGGCTCAAGAAATGACATGCTACTTCTTTTTACGGCGCATTATTTTAAGCGCCGTTTGTTAAAAAAATGCCCCGTCTGAACTAAACGCTGTTTTTCCTATTGAATTCAATGGGCAGTTGTTTGTAGGCATTTAGCTACCGTTTTTCAAGGCGTATTTCGAGGCGTTTACACCCTGAAATATGCCTGAAAACTCTGCGTGTGAACATACCCTTACATAGAAGTGCTTGCACAGACGTGAAAATCGCATGCCACACACAAACCACACTGATGGCAATACACAACGCACATGGCGTTGAAATGTAGGAAAAATGGTGCGTTTTTTTACGCTCGCAAATTGTACACGCCCCTCTGAATGCAGCCTTACTGTTGATTTTCCTAGTGTGTGAAAAACTCCTGTTAAAGACTGAAACTCTTTCTGCCACCACTAAGGGGGGGGAGTTCAATTAGGGCTGTAAAATTCTCTATGGAGTGAGCTCCCCCTAGTGGCAGCTGCGGAAAGACCAACAGACTTGTATCATATTACACTGTGGATGTGTGAACAGAACCAGGGGATTTGAAATTATTTACCCAAAAAAATGCCCGACGTTCATAAGCGTTTTCGACCTATTTATTAAATCAAATTAAATTATAGGAACACTGTCCTGCCCGAGACCACACTAACCCCTGCACCATCCTAATAATATAACCGTATATAATAAGACAATTACAGTAAATTATTGTGTTCACTACTAAAGCACCATAGACCTACAGGGATATTCGCTATATACCCATAATCATAATGTATATTGTGTATAAATATCCATTCTTTACCTTAGACCACCAGAGGTATTCGGTATTAACCACTAGACCACCAGAGGTATTCGGTATTAACCACTAGACCACCAGGAGTATAATAGGAAAACTATCACTAACCCCCGAAAACAAAACCTATAAAAGTGCATGATATAATTTATGTAGAAAGTTGGCAAAGTCTGTATAATCGGGAGCGTTTGTCTCAAATCCGGCATTTGCCCCTTCGATCTGCTGGGTTTGTTCCAAGGATCTACTGCTCTGAGTATAATAATATTTTC
The DNA here is from genome assembly GCF_050947455.1 of Rhinoderma darwinii. NCBI lineage: Eukaryota > Metazoa > Chordata > Amphibia > Anura > Rhinodermatidae > Rhinoderma > Rhinoderma darwinii. The sequence goes on along the minus strand of NC_134698.1, from coordinate 75,722,764 downwards.
TGCCATTGTTTCTGATCTTCCCCCAAACTAATTTCACATTGTGCCCCTTCTTCTTGTGTTTAGTTTCGTTAAATAAAAAAAAACGCTTTATATTTTCTCCCTTTCCTCAAAACTGTGCAAATTAAAGAGTCTCTGTCACCAGATTATAAGTGGCCGATCTCCTAAATAATGTGATCGGTGCTATAATGTAGAGAACAGCAGTGGTTTTTATTTCGAAAAACTATCAATTTTGAGCAAGTTATGAACCATTTTAGCTTTATGCTAATGACTTTCCTAATGCACAACTGGGTGTTTTTTAGCTTTTGACCTAGTGGGCGTTGTACAGAGGAGTGTATGATGCTGACCAATCAGTGACCAATCGGCGTCATACACTTCTCTCCATTCATGTACTCCGCACATAGTGATCTTGCTAGATCATGATGTGCAGTCGCATACAACCACATTAACGTTACTGAAGTGTCTTGAGAGTGAATAGACATCGCTACCAGCCAGGATTGGATGTCTATTCACAATCCCGACACTTCGGTAACGTTTGTGTATGACTTACTCACACAGCACATCGAGATCACGCTGTGCTGTCATTAAGTCCCACACAAACGTTACCGAAGTGTCGGGATTGTGAATAGACATCCCGTCCTGGCTGGTAGCGATGTCTATTCACTCTCAAGACACTTCAGTAAAGTTAATGTTGTTAAGGTTTTATGTGACTGCACATCATGATCTCGCGAGATCACAATGTGCTGAATAAATGTTTGGAGAGAAGTGTATGACGCTGATTGGTCAGCATCATACACTCCTCTGTACAACGCCAAGTTGTCTGTTAAGAAAGTCATTAGCATAAACCTAAAATAGGTCATAACTTGGTGAAAATAGATAGTTTTTCAAAATAAAAACCACTGCTGTTATCTACATTACAGCGCCGATCTCATTATGTAGGAGACGGGGCACTTATAATCTGGTGACAGAGCCGCTTTAAGTCTCTTCTGTTTTTTGCTTAACAGTTTATGGCCGTGTGTAGCCCGTTGTTGGATCTGTTATATTTCATCCAAGTTTTTTTTGTAGGTGAGGTCTCCAGTATTCCAGATGTGGGGTCTCTACATCTCTGCACTGCCGGGTCCGCCAGATCTCTGCACTGCCGGGTCCGCCAGATCTCTGCACTGCCGGGTCCGCCAGATCTCTGCACTGCCGGGTCCGCCAGATCTCTGCACTGCCGGGTCCGCCAGATCTCTGCACTGCCGGGTCCGCCAGATCTCTGCACTGCCGGGTCCGCCAGATCTCTGCACTGCCGGGTCCGCCAGATCTCTGCACTGCCGGGTCCGCCAGATCTCTGCACTGCCGGGTCCGCCAGATCTCTGCACTGCCGGGTCCGCCAGATCGCTGCTCTGCCGGACCCATTCATTTATATGGCCGACGGACACTTTCCCGTATACTTATGGGAAAGATGTGCGAGCCGTAGAAACTTTCCGACATGTCCTATTTTTTTATTTTACGGACCGTGCTCACATACATTATAATGGGAGCACGGCCTGTAAAAACGGACGGCTATCCAAGGCCATAATTACGGGTCGTAATTACAGGCACGGTCGTGTGCATATGGCCTTAAATCTAATCTGTCTTAGGCCATGTGTGACAACGGGGTGGAGCTGAACTGCAGTCTGTTTCCAAGGGCAACCAACAGAATTTTAAAAGGGATAGGAAAGAAGAATACCACATGGAATATCAAAATCTAGAAAAATTTTCAAAGCAAGTTCCACTTTTTTTTTAGGATATCTGCATTAAATATATCCTGGTTAGAAAACTCAGCATAAGGAAATCCGTTCATGCAGAAATAGAACGGAGGTCGGATGCCGATGTCCCAAGGAGGAAGTCACTAAATGTCTGGGATTAAATAAAGTACTTACCGGCTCTTGAACCTCCATTAATAACATCCTGGAACATGAGACCGTGGTTTCTAGAATTCATATTTTCATAACTGTAGCCTGTAGCTGTCTAGGCATGCTGGGAGTTGTAGTTTTACAACCGCTCAAGAGACTGCCAGTCGCAGACTAATGCTTTAAAAAAGTTTGACTAGAAAACTGAGGTAGCGCCACCCTTGTCCATGGTTGTGTCTGGTATTTCAGCTCATTCTTATTAACTTGAACTGCAATACTAAAAATAGCCACAAACAAGGGTGGCGCTGTTTCAGACAAAAATAACACACCGTTTTTCTTTTATTTATATATATATCATCTCATACAACCCTCGTAATGTATTTTTGCTCTTTATCACATTTTAATATTTGAACTTAATGGTAAATACAGATTTTGGTTCATAGCGGACGTCTTCGCTATAGCATTGTCCTTCAAAGCCTGACCGAATTTCCTTTTTCTATTGTTTACTCCTTATATAAACATTAAACCCCCCGAAGGTCGTGTATGAAAGTTGTTTTAAGGAGCGAAAGGCTGACAGTGGGAAAAGACATCATATTTGAGCGCAATATTTAGCAGGACATTTTTTTTGTATAGTTAAATCTTACCTTCAATTGTTATCGCTTTAAAGGTTAAATCTACTCTCATTATTAAGTAACTTTGCAAATAAATAGTTTTTTTTTAAATATTGACATTGTCTCCAATCACATCCAAAGCTGCATTCAAAATGTGTTGACAGACACTCCCAAAGCAGCGCAGCAGTAACTTGTGTAAAATATAATGTAAGGATCAATGCATCATATAGAATATAGTCTTCAGACACAGGCCTCATGTTGATGGGCGATCCTACAAGCTGAGAACGAACAGGAAACTGGGATAAATGCAGCTTTGGATGTGACTGGAGTATAATAAAGTTTTAGGTAAATTACAGATTTTCTCTAAAGCTCTGCTCCCCTCCTACATTTGGCAATGTATAGGCGTAGAGTGACATATGTCACCCATTGACTCCCATTATAAAAAGCTTATACCGTGCAATATAGTTTTTTTTGCCGGATGTATTGACTAGTGGAGTCGACTACAATAATCAATATAGTTTTAAAAAGTTATGTTGATTTATGCCAAAAGGACCTGTCAGGTCAATGCAGTCCTATGAATACAATCCATGTATGCGCCGGTTCGGCTCTGCTGAATATTCATGGTGTGTGTGTGTGTAATATTCATGTTTGTATGTGCAGTTGTCTCCATTATCTGAAGCTAAAGATATTTTTTGGTATCCATAAATTGCACCCCCCCCCCCCAATGGTGAACCAGTCAACTGCCTACTCTGCCTACCCCTCGTCCCCGGCCCTTACATAATGGTCTAAATGTTGCAAAAAAAACAACACTTTTTTTTTTTTTCAACAATGTAAAAAGTTTTTGAGCTACATTTTAGGAAGTCCGGAAACAACAATACTCGTGTCCAATGATGACGATGGAAGTTCAGAGGTAAGAGACAATTGTAAACAGACATGTAAAAAAAGAATAATCCAAAAAATATACAGGAGATGACCTCACGTTGTATTGTTGAATCGGCAACATTTCTGAAATACCCTAAAAAAATACACAATCGGGAACTGATTAAGAATAGATCACGGTTATTGGTTAACTTATGTTCTAAAGGAAAAGTCCATCTTTGCAACTAATTTTTTGTTACTCCGATGCATCTAAAATAAAATAAAAAATTAAGTATTCCGTTTTGTGTATACAACTCCTATGCAGATCTGTGTCTCCATGGTTACAGACTACAAAACTCTCTAGTCAGATCCTGCAGTCATGTGATACTCTCTATCCTCTTTTATAACTAACCTACAGACAGCAGAAGATGGAAGAGAGTGCCACATGACTGCAGCGATCGCTATCGCATCCGGGCCTCAATACCCGCACCAAAATCAGGATTATAAGACCATGCTCAATGGTTTCTTCTACCTGCACGTTAATGTATTCATCTCACTATACAAACTGATCTACATTTTTTTTTTTTTTATGTTTAGATCCCATGTAGCATATTTTCATTACATTCAGTGACATGTGAAGTCATTGGTGGTCAGATAAGGAGCCCGTGTCTGGTGCATTCATAGGAATCGAATGTCCCCGTAGCAAAAATTCTGTGCTGATTAATTTTATAATACATCTGTATAGAGGAGCTCTATTTTTCTGACTTGATACTTCCAGCTGCCTACAGTCACCACTAGGGGGAGCTCTCTACATACAGATTTGTACAGCTATTAAACACTCTGGCAGCTGTATAAGTCTATGTAGTGAGCTCCCCCTGGTGCTGAATGCAGGTAGCTGCTGACAGCAAGAAGGTGAAGCTGTTCAATGTTGAGCCTTTATAACAATCCCATACTCCACCTCTAGGGTATGTAAAGGTGCCCCATGCCTCTGCCATGATGACAATTTCTCTAGTTGTGTCCCTAGCGTCCAGTAGTTTAATATCCCTTGGAATCCCGTTGTCTGGTGACCCAAGTTAATCCCTGTTGTCCAGTTTGGTTTTGCCCCAGTCGCTGGTACGTAACTCCCTGCCTGCTCTGAACATAGTCACTACTCCATGTAGACACTTCCTATACAAGTTCCTACAAGCAAATGATAATGGAGCGGCTGTCAACTAACAGCTGTTCCATTTTACTACATGTAATAGAGTTTGGTGACATTGCTGTCAGGACATGCTGGGAGTTGTAGTTTTGCAACAGCTGGAGTTTTGTTCTCTTAGCGGTTTTCATGAACATGAGAAGAGTTGTACCTCCATACATGATGGTGGTGGGATCACTGCATTGTAGGGAAGCTGCTGAAGGAGTAGAATATCCATTGCAAATATGTGGAATCCTTTCTGACCCTCCGGAAACAGCTGCATCAACCTGAAACAAAGTCCTGACCATGTCCCTGCAGAACTTCCAGGATTTCTTTTTTTACAATGTTTCCCCCTCCCCGCCATGTCCGTGCTTTACACCGAAAGTCCATTGATTTCAATGGGTTCTGTGTAATACTTCATTTTCCCTGTGGGAGTGCTGCAGGAAAACACTGCTGAATTATCCCACAGATTAAAGCTGATTTTTGGGGGACTCTTCTAACAAAAAGGGATTATCTAAAGTGGAAAACTGCTTTAAAGAAAATCTATCTTTGAGAACATGTTTGTCTCTCAGCTGAACTCAAAGTTCTTCCTGTTATTGAGGCTCCTTTAACTCTATGTGGGCAGTTATGTGGTTTAGTTGCTTGTGGTTTATAATCGTTCTGTCCTTGTAATCAAAATCATCTCTCCATGTACTGACTTCCTGCTCAGCTTATGTTTATAAACAGCAGCCAATCTGAATGAAGCAGAGCTGCAGTATAAAGCATGAGAACAGCACCATGACCATTACTGTACAGTAAAAGTGAGCCAACCCTGAAGAAAATTATAGCAGGTAAGATTTACCCGTGGTTAGTGACATATCATTTTATTTCTGCAATTGCATTGCTTTATATTACAAGCGGAGTCATACTTTGGCTTTCCTTTACCCAGGGCAAAGATCCAGTTGACTGTCCTATGCCCTCGATCTAAATACCATGGACAAAGCAGAGTGCTCCTGGCACCCAAGTCACATACGCTGCCAGCCCCCCATACACACCCCTGATTGCAAGAATAGAGGTATTGTGATATAGTTGGTACCAAGTAGGTGTAACTCTTCCTGACATGCCGTCTTAAATGACGAGCGCATAAGTAGAACATTAACAGAAATATGGAGGAACTGAATGACCCTCTGATCGGAGATACAACTGGTGCCTGCGAGGAGAACTGACAACCTGCTGAAAATGCACCATCAGTGCGCCCTCTGGTGGCTGCCACAGGAAATAATGCATTACCACGGTGCACAGACACAATCATGATGATTTGCGGTTTGTGAATGTTCTCACCTGGCCCTAGATTGTGTTTGGAAGATTTTATTGGTGGAAATTAGACCTTCATTGTAACAAGAACTGACGAGCCTCAATAAAATTATCTGACGCAATTCTAAAATAAAGAAATGTTGTAAAACATTCAAAATCCATGACGCTGAAAAGATACATAAGTTTATTGGATAACTAGTTTCCAAAAGTCATGTTGTCATTTTTTCCTGGCTCCAACGTAGGAGTAGTTATCAGATTTCAGAACTCTGGATTGTTGCTTCATGTTCTAATGTAGAAGGGAACATTGAAAATCGAAAATACAGATGTGTTCAATCTCTGTCCACAGCTAAAGCACAATTCTATTATACCCTATACGTAGAACTCTACAACCCCCAACATGACCTAACCGCTAGACATGACCATAATACAATTCTATTATACCCTATACATAGAACACTACAACCCCCATCATGACCCGACCACTAGACATGACCATAATACAATTCTATCATACCCTATACATAGAACACTACAACTCCCAACATGACCCGACCACTAGACATGACCATAATACAATTCTATTATGCTCTATACGTAGAACACTACAATCCCCAACATGACCTGACCACTAGACATGACTATAATAAGATTCTATTATACTCTATGTATAGAACACTACAACCCCCAATATGACCTGACCACTGGTTGTAATACAATTCTTTTGCACTCTATAATATACTCTGTTTTCTCATTTCCAGGTATTTAAGTGGTGTCCAGGATTTCCTGCAAGCAAAACACAAGGGATCAGATGTGGATTTATCCCGGGAGGAGGTGCAGTAGCGCTGAGGATGAGTTAGTTAAGGTGCGGTACCGGTTATAGTCAGGAGACAATGTCTTGTATGGTTGTCATTGTCCAGTTTACAACAAATCTATGAAAGGGGTTTGTCCCCTCTGGGTAACTGCTGTCCATATAACTTATTGGGATATTTGGCAATCATAGAGGGTTGTCTGCCATTGAGGATCCTTCTACATGAGCCAGAGTGGAGCGCTGCTCTGGCAGACTTGGTGCCACCATGTATTACATGGTCAACCATTGTTTCAAAGTAAAACTACATTTCTGCCCGCATCCTCCACCAAAAAATCCCAGCTAACCAGCAACAAACAGCTGATAGTCGGGGCATCTATTTAAAAAGGGGTTGTCCAGTTGGGATAAAAAATTGGAGGAGCTGGTAATTGATGATGATGTTGTCTATTATTTTTTATATCAGTGGTCCTCAAGTTTTGTGACTTGAGGAGCGGCTAAGGTTTCTTATACACACATCTTTCTGCCGACACGATGATGGAATCTTCTTGGTTGATCAATAAGGATGAGTAGTCCCTCCGGCAAGAGTTTGGAGATGATTATGGATTTCCACCAGGCTTTGGGGACCGACTCTGCCATCAAATGTCTCAATGATACCTTTGGTCGATGACCCATCTTGTCTTTCTTCTGACCTTGAGTGGTAAATGTTCTCTATCCTTCCATATACAAGGGAAGTATTAGTAGTAATGTTCATGGCTCGGAGATCTTCCAGACCTCTCGTATCATGTGAAGTTCTTCCCATCGTTGGAAATTCTACGTGGCCACGATCGAAGGATCACAGTTGTGTTGGGCCATGAAATGCAGACCCCAAGTGCTCCACACGGTCAACATTATGAGTTGGTGGTTGACTTTCTGTTGTAACCCATTGCTTGCTACACACTCGTTATAACTTTCTGCCATATTCAATTTTGGAATTTTTTGAGGTCGATCATGTTATAATATTTTTGTCCACCTCTTACGACCATTATTTCTTGATGCCATCATAACAAAGCTAGGCACTAAACAGTCTGTCCAAGACCGGGAGGGCCCACTGCTAGGTCTTGTAAGCCCAATTGCAACTGGTCCTCATCAGTCACTTGTGACAGGACGACTTACAGGCTCACTTGCCTTTTGGGCCCCTGTTTGTCGTATAAACTTGGGCCACAAATGTCTTTGAGGAGATTTATGGGAAGTCAAAGATGTCACTTTACTTCTTGGTGCACATTGGAGAATACAACACTATTTAATCCGAGATTGATAGACCCAAAGCCTCACTCACAATATTCCCAATTCTGGTGGAGAAGAGGAGCGGCCCGAAAAGAAAGTTCTTTATAGTACGAAGTGTGAGTTCAAGTTCCCTTAGGAATAAGAATTTTCTATTCACCCAAGAAATACTAGAGTTTTAGGTCTTATTATTTATGCTGTGGACATTAGGAGGATAAATCAGACATTCATCTTATTCTATTCACTACAGAAATATTAAAAATCCCATAACAATGACGGTATGACCCTCAAAGGGAATCTCTGTTTTAACCCCATAATGCTGCGCTGATTCATTTCTTGGTATATCTTTGTCTGTCAGAGCACCGTTTTCCTGATACAGAGCTCCAAATCCCCTGCGTAGACTGAGTTTAATTATAAAATTCTGTCTGCCTGCAACCATCACTAGAGGGAGCTTATGAGCTTACTGCATACTTTTGTTATTGTGTAACTGTATACAGTAAGCTCCCCCTAGGGGTGGCTGCAGGTAGTCAGCATGTCCTCTTTTGAATCTCTGTCTATATAGGGGATATGGAGCTCTGAACACTATAAAGAGATATTTAATTAGTGAAGAATTTTTTAACCTATTTAGATTAAAGAAAAATAAGGTTCCAGGGTGGGATATCTCTTTATGGGTTTTTTTTGTATCATTTCTCCATGGGTTTTCAGAAACTTTTAAATTGCAAAATAGTTTTTCTCTACAATTTCTTAAACCAAGTCTCCCGATGCAGTGAAGTGGATGATCAAACGTTTAGAATTTGTAAACCATCCCCGGGATTTATCATCACAGGAAAGTCAAACAGTCAAAAATTACAACTATTCCGGGTCTCTGCATTCCACTTGAGGCAGTAATTTATAATAAATGACAATGTCCATAGTCTGTGCCAAAATCCTACAGGCGGCCATGCATTCAGCTGTAGAGAAAAAAAATCCAGAATGAAATGTAAAGCACGTTCTATCATAAAGACTATACAATTCATCCTCTGGAGTGTGGAAACAATAGGGGCATCAAAGATCTGGATTATAGCAAGGGCAAAAGGGGCAATTATCAGACCCTCAGTTTATAGCCAGCTGTAACCTACCACCCTGGTGGCTCATTGCAATAAAACCTGGAGCAGCATAACAAGTAACTGTGGGCCCATTGCACTAGTACTACCTACCTCAGCCATTGAATGTAGAACATAAAAAGTTTGAGTATTTTGGTTATGTCCTTTTCCTAATGCACAGGGACAATGCACACAGTGATGTCACATCACAGGGACATAATGCACACAGTGATGTCACAGCACAGGGACATAATGCACACAGGGATGTCACAGCACAGGGACATAATGCACACAGCGATGTCACAGCACAGGGACATAATGCACACAGCGATGTCACAGCACAGGGACATAATGCACACAGCGATGTTACAGCACAGGGACATAATGCACACAGCGATGTCACAGCACAGGGACATAATGCACACAGCGATGTCACAGCACAGGTACATAATGCACACAGCGAAGTTACAGCACAGGGACATAATGCACACAGCGATGACACAGCACAGGGACATAATGCACACAGCGATGTCACAGCACAGGGACATAATGCACACAGTGATGTCACAGCACAGGGACATAATGCACACAGCGATGTTACAGCACAAGGACGTATTGAACACAGCAATGTCACAGCACAGGGTCGTAATGCACAAAGCGATGTCACAGCACAGGGACATAATGCACACAGCGATGTTACAGCACAGGGACGTAATGCACACAGCGATGTCACAGAACAGGGACGTAATGCACACAGCGATGACACAGCACAGGGACATAATGCACACAGCGATGTCACAGCACAGGGACGTAATGCACACAGCGATGTCACAGCACAGGGACGTAATGCACACAGTGATGTTACAGCACAGGGACGTAATGCACACAGCGATCACACAGCGATGTCACAGCACAGGGACATAATGCACACAGCGATGTCACAGCACAGGGACATAATGCACACAGCGATATCACTGTACAAGAATTCTTAAAGAGTAACTAAACTTTCAACAAACTTCTGACATGTCACAGTGGCATGTCAGAAGTTTTGATCGGTGGGGGTCCGAGCACTGAGACCCCCACCGAACGCTAAAATGAAGCGGCAGAAGCGCTTGGGTGAGCGCTGAACCGCTTGGTTTCTGATCGGCTTCTCTCGGAAAGCCGATGTAATGGTGTACGGACTCAATAGAAAGTCTAGGAATCCGTACACCATTACATCAGCCTTCAGGGAAAAGCCGATCAGAAACGAAGCGGCTCTGCACTCAACTCAGCGACCTCTACTGCTTAGTTTTAGTAATGGGTGGGGGTCTCAGTGCTCGGACCCCCACCGATCAAAAGTTTAGTTACCATCACTGTACAGAGATAAAAACACAAAAAGGTTGGTCAGCACATTTTAACCAAATTAAAAATGTGCAGGCGCCTGTACTCTGTGACTGCGAAGGGTAAGACCACCAAATGCACTGTATCTAGATCATCTTGCATTACTGCTACATTTACTTACAAATGTGAGGGTCTCAGTGCACATTTTGATCAAATTGTGTGAGCCCAGTGATTAAATTGTGTGAGCCCACCTGCCAGAACAAGACGACCTCTTTTAAGTGGGTCCCTAACCTGCAGAATGAACTGTACCGAGATAATGCACACAGTGATGTCACTGTACAGAGATAATGCACACAGTGATGTCACCGTACAGAGATAATGCACACAGTGATGTCACTGTACAGATATAATGCACACAGTGATGTCACCGTACAGAGATAATGCACACAGAGATGTCACTGCTCAGGGATAATGCACAAAATGACATCAAAGAATAGAAGTAATGTAGAAATCAATGTACAGTATAGGTATAAAGTAATTTCCTAGGACTCCCAGTGTACCCGCTTACTTTCTGGGTCCCATAGCAGCTGCAACGCTTTCTATTCGTTAGGCCCATACCAGCTGTGCTATTCTTTAGTTATGTGTTGGGGTATGACACTATTATGTGGGCAGTATCACAAAATTATTCTTCTCCGCTTTTACGCAATTATCCTGGGCCTTGAAATGAGTGGGAGGAGCTTGTGGAGGGGCCACAGCGTAGTCCACGTTTATGGGTTATCTGCTGTTGACTGCTGTTACCGCATCATTAATAGCGGACTGAGGGGTTATTTATTGGGCAGATCTTCTGTTTAGGATACTTGGATGATGAAATGTCTGGGGACAGGCTGCATTACACTGATCCCTTTGTTTGCTGCAGTTCTCACCTATGGAAATTATTATGGAACCTCTGAGACTGGTACGACACCACCAGCAATGTTTTGCCGTTTCTCAGCAGGGAAGACGTTCAACAGACGTTTTATTCTTCTCCAATGAACCAGATGTTGTGTGGATATCATGTAGAACGTTCCTGCTGGCAGGAGAAATGTTCTCACTTACATCTTGTTTTTTGTGGGGTTTTTTGCCATGCGATTTAGAAAATGGGTCTTTTTTTCCGGAAACAGTGCCACTCTTGTCTACGGGCTGAGACTAGTATTGCAGCTCGGTCCTATTCATTTGAACACCAGACACTGTCCATGGACAAGAGAGGACCTATCTAATCTGACATAAATCCTTAAAGATTTTATTGAAGAACGTTTTAAAATTTAACCTACAATACAAAAGAAACAGGCAGAACAATGTAATGTAGGTACACAGAAACTCCACCAGCAGAATAGTGAGTGCAGCTCTGGAGTATAATACAGGATGTAACTCAGGATCAGTACAGGATATGTAATGTATGTACACAAGGACTCCACCAGCAGAATAGTGAGTGCAGCTCTGGAGTGTTATACAGGATGTAACTCGGGATCAGTTGCGGATAAGTAATTTAATGTATGTACACAGTAACTCCACCAGCAGAATAGTGAGTGCAGCTCTGGAGTATTATACAGGATGTAACTCAGGATCGGTTCCGGATAAGTAATGTAATGTATGTACACAGTGACTCCACCAGCAGAATAGAGAGTGCAGCTCTGGAGTATAATACAGGATGTAACTCGGGATCAGTTGCGGATAAGTAATTTAATGTATGTACACAGTAACTCCACCAGCAGAATAGTGAGTGCAGCTCTGGAGTATTATACAGGATGTAACTCAGGATCGGTTCCGGATAAGTAATGTAATGTATGTACACAGTGACTCCACCAGCAGAATAGTGAGTGCAGCTCTGGAGTATAATACAGGATGTAACTCAGGATCAGTACAGGATAAGTAATGTAATATATGTACACAGTGACTCCACCAGCAGAATAGTGAGTGCAGCTCTGGAGTATAATACAGGATGTAACTCAGGATCAGTTCCGAATAAGTAATGTATGTACACAGTGACTCCACCAGCAGAATAGTGAGTGCAGCTCTGGAGTGTAATACAGGATGTAACTCGGGATCAGTTGCGGATAAGTAATGTAATGTATGTACACAGTGACTCCACCAGCAGAATAGTGAGTGCAGCTCTGGAGTATTATACAGGATGTAACTCAGGATCAGTACAGGATAAGTAATGTAATGTACGTACACAGTGACTCCACCAGCAGAATAGTGAGTGCAGCTCTGGAGTATAATACTGGATGTAACTCAGTATCAGTACAGGATAAGTAATGTCATGTATGTACACAGTGACTCCACCAGCAGAATAGTGAGTGCAGCTCTGGAGTATAATACTGGATGTAACTCAGTATCAGTACAGGATAAGTAATGTCATGTATGTACACAGTGACTCCACCAGCAGAATAGTGAGTGCAGCTCTGGAGTATAATACTGGATGTAACTCAGTATCAGTACAGGATAAGTAATGTAATGTATGTACACAGTGACTCCACCAGCAGAATAGTGAGTGCAGCTCTGCAGTATATTATGGGATGTAACTCAGGATCAGTACAGGATAAGTAATGTCATGTATGTACACAGTGACTCCACCAGCAGAATAGTGAGTGCAGCTCTGGAGTATAATACTGGATGTAACTCAGTATCAGTACAGGATAAGTAATGTCATGTATGTACACAGTGACTCCACCAGCAGAATAGTGAGTGCAGCTCTGCAGTATATTATGGGATGTAACTCAGGATCAGTACAGGATAAGTAATGTAATGTATGTACACAGTGACTCAACTTTTTGTGTAGAATATGACATATATATAAACTGTAAAGTGTTTCCCACATAGTATATTGTGCAGATAGTAACATATACTTATTACGTACATTGATCTTATGCTGCTCATCTGTGTTATATTGTTTTGACTTGTGGTTATCGGTCAGGTAATTGTTAGTATTTTCCTCCATTCATGTACCAAGGAGCGTGGACCCTGCAGTTGTACCAGACCGTACCATGCTGTATTTTATAACCGAGGACACCCGGGGGCCCACACAGGGTCCGTCCATATTCAGCAGAGCTGCTGTTATCTGTGTCCACAATGCGGTTTCCTTATCTTTGCTGGGTGAGACTAGGAGATGAGCAGGGATCTGGTTTCGTGGTGGGACCTGAGCATGGTCACCTCTTGTATTGACTTGGACCAAGGACGACGTCCTCGTTTCACCATCTCGGGGGCTATCTAACCATTCCTCTGAATCTTGTCATACTCTGTAGCTGACCATACAAGGTTTGATGTGATAATCCTGACAGGGGCAAGATGAGTAACACAAAGGGCCCCTATAACTAAACATGGCATGCTGGCCCACTTCACCATGACCACCATTGTCATCCAGGGAGATGAGGATATTGAAAGGTTATAATTATGTCTTCTCTCTGTTCCTTGTATCTTTTCCTTCTCTCATTGCCCTCTCTGGATTGTATTTTACATTGCCCCTCTTACTCCTACCTACTCCATTCCTCTTCTCTCCTCCATGATCCAGGTACCTCCACTTTTTCAGCAGCCATGATCCAGGTACCTCCACTTTTTCAGCAGCCATGATCCAGGTACCTCCACTTTTTCAATAGCCATAACTCTGTAATCACTATATGACTATTCCCACCCAAGGACCAGGACTAGAGCAGCCAGACCCTCTCACCAACTGGACCCCATATAATCTACTACACCCACTACTCGGGTAGTTACGCAAGGGGTCCATTAGTCAGGAGGAACCACCACCATCTGTTGGTTCCCATGACTGTCTGACTGTATTACGACCCCCCAGAAAAAATGGCACACACTGGTGAGGGACCTTGCTAGAGAGCCATGAAGTGCGGGCTCTATGTTGAGACAAAGTAGAGAGAAAGGGGCCCACATACTGCCCCCTGCTGTCTGTCCACCCCTATCTTTGTTCTTCTCGATTGCAGGAATCTTCATCTGAGTATCTTCCTCCTCCAATTCCGGATGATCAGGAGGTTTTTCTCCACCACCACCACCACCACCACCACCACGTACCAAACCATTGAATCTGTGGGACTACCACACTCCAGATTAATGGACTCTTTCAAGATGTAGAAAACTTTGGACCTTTCGGAGGACGACTTGGGAGTAGAAGATAATTCAGGTATATAGTAGAGAATAACTGTAGTGGTGTTTTATATAAGCAAAGGTCTCATATAGGTGAAAATTCTCTTAAATATATTTCCGATTTAATTTTTGTTTTTTCTTCCTGTGTGAAGTTAATATTCTCTTTAGTGGCTTCTGACTTTTTTTCTTGGTTTCCTGGGTGACCACAACTGACAGGCATTGCCCATCGGGGTTGTCACCTAGATGCAAGGGCGTACCCATCATAAAGGCAGACCATGCAGCTGCTACAGCGCACCTGGGAAAGAGGAAGCCCAGCCGTGACTGGTCCCATCCCCTTGGCCCAAGACTTGTAGAAAGGGCAAAACTCAGCCCATGTGGGAAAAAAATAGATCAGCTTATTTTTTTCCAAAAACAGCACCACTCCGGTCAAAAGGCTGTGTCCGGTATTGCAACATTTAATTAAATGGGGCTGAGCTGCAATACCAGTCACAGCCTATGGACAGGCAAGGCGCTGTCTGTGAGAGAAAAAAAAAAAAGCATACCCTTTTCTCTAATCCTTTAATCCTTTCTTGTTATACAATGTGACTCTGCTTAAAATTTTTGGGGGAAAGCTGGGTGACCCCCTCTGTGTTGTGGCGCCCCTTAGAGGGGATTACCCATATAGGAGACCACGTTAGAATGGCTAAACTGAGTATTATAAGGAGGACACTCAGGAACTTTATAATATGATTATTCATTTTTAGGGAAATGCCTGGAATCCCTTTATAATAGAAAACATATGTGCAAGAAAATGTGGCAGCGGAGACGGTAACGGACTAGAAGCCTGTAATATATATATATAGTGGGTGTATAGACTGCAGCACAGTTGTGGAGCTCAGCCGGGTGACCCCTCCTCTCGCCTGCAGTCAGGGGTGTGATGATAACAAGTTCTCGGTGTATAATATCGTGTTCACATCTCCGCTGACACAAACACTCCAAACCCACAGAGGATCCTACAGCAGCCAGAAGACCTCTCCGTCCAGGCGCTGACCCTGGGGACCGCCCTACGCTGCACATACAGTAAGGAGCTTTTCTATATATAGTTTTTGTGTTTAGCATAATTTATATTCAAAAAAATACAAAAGTAAGTATTTTTGTAAGGTAGAAACAGTAAGGGTATGTTCACACGGCCTATTTACGGACGTAATTCGGGCGTTTTTGCCCCGAATTACGCCCGAAAATAGCGCCTCAATAGCGCTGACAAACATCTGCCCATTGAAAGCAATGGGCAGACGTTTGTCTGTTCACACGAGGCGTATATTTACGCGCCGCTGTCAAATGACGGCGCGTAAATAGACGCCCGCGTAGAAGAAGTGACCTGTCACTTCTTTGGCCGTAATTGGAGCCGCTATTCATTGACTCCAATGAATAGCAGCGCTAATTACGGCCGTAATTGACGCGGCGTTCAAGCGCCTGCACATGCCGATACGGCTGAAATTACGGGGATGTTTTCAGGCTGAAACATCCCCGTAATTTCAGCCGTTACGGACCCCCGCCGTGTGAACATACCCTAAAGGTGAAGTAACTGGCAGAAATCCATAAAGTTGTGTTAGTCTAAATATTTCCTTTTTCTGTGCACTCCCTTTTCTCACTCACTCATTTTTATTATTTCACTTTTTTATTTTTTAAATTTTTAGTTGTGTTTTTTATTTTTATCTCATTTTGTTACATTTTATTAACTTTTTTTATTCTTTTGCTCATTTATTGGTCACCGGGGACTAAGTTTAAATGTATTTGATTTACAATTGTTTATAATGGAGGGGAATGTATGGTAATGGGAATATTTTGCAGAACAAGAAGTAGTGGGTGTGTTGATTGTTGTTGGGTTAAAAAAAACAATTTTATATGTAAAATGCAATTTTTTAAGGGAAATTTTTAAAGCTGGTGGACAGCAAAGGTGCCGCGCTACCCAGCAACTATGATTCATGACCATGGTCTTATCTATAGATCCATCTGTAGCATTACGAGGAAATAAAGGTGTTCTTGAAGGGCGTTTACTCCAAATGTAAAAAAAAAAAGTGGGGCACCGCTTTCACAAGGGAGAAATATAGGGAGATTATAGATTATCTACACAGTGCCCCATGTAGATAGTGACTCCAGACCCCCACATTCAGATCTCAGACCAACTAACATCTCCTATTCATATAGGGTTCCCATACTCACATCATAGATTCTCCATACCATGTAAGGCCCAGGGCACCCAGTCCAATATAATTTCTTATTGGTATAGGGCGTCTACTCACCCTCACTCCACACACACACAGACACACACACACTGCCCCTAAATACAATCATATCACACATAGTGCCCCATAAAAAAAAGTACCACTCGCTGTGCCCCCCCTGTAAATAGTGCCACAAGGTGACCCCTGTAGAGAGTGCCCCACACAGTGCCCACTGTAGATAGTTACTGCAGACCCCTACATTCATACTCTCAGACCAAACAAAAACATGTACTAACCTCTCTTTGTTCCTCTTCTGCACCGGGCACCGACTCTGCTGCACTAGCACCCCATAGTGTGCTTCGGGTGCCCCCACCGCTCTGGGTCCTGACACCATCCAACGTCAGGACATTGTGTGCGCTGCCGCTGAAACTTGAATACTTCTTTAAGAAATCTGCAGATTATATAACTGTGACTTGGGTCGATCTCGTCTCCTTCTTGATGCCATTGTCGTATAGTGGTTGCCCAATTCCAATATTATGTGTAGTCTGTATCGTGGTCCTTCTTTCTTCCCAAGTAGTCAATAATATACAGTTCTTTTGGCTTAACTGAGACTGTGTAATGTTGAGTGCAGTATCGGGGGGTGGGGGGGGGGCGGGGCATGACACATAGGGCCTTATATATATATCTTTTTTAAATAAGTCCTCATATTACAACTTTAATTTTTTGATCTGAGTATAAGAAATGTAAGCTAAGCTCTGATTGGTTGCTATGGGCCAGTTTTTTTTATTACGGTTTTGATAAATGAGGTTCAGTGTATTCGATCTGCCCGGAGTGTTCCTTTAACATCACGTTGTCAATATCAAATTTATTAAAAAAAATGTTTGGATACTTATTAACCTTATAAGCCCCGCACCGTTCCACCTGAGAATGCCCTTAAAACGGCCCTTTTAAATCAAATTAGCATAAACTCGGCCTCTTTCGGGGGCCTGTTTTTGTTGGACATATTTGCAATTTCGGTACTATTGGCAACTATGTGTATGTCCCTCTGGATATTCGTTACGACTGCTGTTACTGGGCTGTGGTGTCTTGTTTGCAGCCCCTGAAGTGTTTTTGCACCCAACTTTCCTAGAATTTTGAATAATAATTCTGCGTCTGTCAGGGGATGCTGGGAGTTGTAGGTTCACAACAGCTGGAAAGTGTCAGGTTGGAGACCACAGTATTACATGATCATGAATCCATTTCAATGGCCGTGCTGTAATACTGATGATTACTACGAAGTTCATGGGGGGTTTCAGACCCAGTAAGCCCCCTTTTTAATGAAGGATACCTGTATGACTCCATGCTTCCATTATTTACACTGGTAAAGAGTCATGTATGTTGGTTGATTTGGTTTGTTATTCTGGAATATCCCTTTAAGTAGAGATGGATAGAGCATGGACAAGGGTTTCTGCGGTGAGGTCAGCACATAAGTTCACCCTGTTCTGCTACTACTGCATAAAACACAGCAGGAGAAGTGAGTTAATGTGACACAATACTTACAGTGTAATATAGAACAGCGCAAGCCGTAATCTATAACATGTGTGTCCATTTACTGGTGGCCCTAGACCCCCTTGTATAATGGCATAAGCCACAGATCATGTATTATATATATATATATATATATATATATATATATATATATATATATATATATATATATACACAGTGGAGGAAATAAGTATTTGATCCCTTGCTGATTTTGTAAGTTTGCCCACTGTCAAAGACATGAACAGTCTAGAATTTTTAGGCTAGGTTAATTTTACCAGTGAGAGATAGATTATATTAAAAAAAAAAAAACTGAAAATCACATTGTCAAAATTATATATATTTATTTGCATTGTGCACAGAGAAATAAGTATTTGATCCCTTTGGCAAACAAGACTTAATACTTGGTGGCAAAACCCTTGTTGGCAAGCACAGCAGTCAGACGTTTTTTGTAGTTGATGATGAGGTTTGCACACATGTTAGATGGAATTTTGGCCCACTCCTCTTTGCAGATCATCTGTAAAACATTAAGATTTCGAGGCTGTCGCTTGGCAACTCGGATCTTCAGCTCCCTCCATAAGTTTTCGATGGGATTAAGGTCTGGAGACTGGCTAGGCCACTCCATGACCTTAATGTGCTTCTTTTTGAGCCACTCCTTTGTTGCCTTGGCTGTATGTTTCGGGTCATTGTCGTGCTGGAAGACCCAGCCACGAGCCATTTTTAATGTCCTGGTGGAGGGAAGGAGGTTGTCACTCAGGATTTGACGGTACATGGCTCCATCCATTCTCCCATTGATGCGGTGAAGTAGTCCTGTGCCCTTAGCAGAGAAACACCCCCAAAACATAATGTTTCCACCTCCATGCTTGACAGTGGGGACGGTGTTCTTTGGGTCATAGGCAGCATTTCTCGTCCTCCAAACACGGCGAGTTGAGTTAATGCCAAAGAGCTCAATTTTAGTCTCATCTGACCACAGCACCTTCTCCCAATCACTCTCAGAATTATCCAAATGTTCATTTGCAAACTTCAGACGGGCCTGTACATGTGCCTTCTTGAGCAGGGGGACCTTGCGGGCACTGCAGGATTTTAATCCATTACGGCGTAATGTGTTACCAATGGTTTTCTTGGTGACTGTGGTCCCAGCTGCCTTGAGATCATTAACAAGTTCCCCCCGTGTAGTTTTCGGCTGAGCTCTCACCTTCCTCAGGATCAAGGATACCCCACGAGGTGAGATTTTGCATGGAGCCCCAGTTCGATGTCGATTGACAGTCATTTTGTATGTCTTCCATTTTCTTACTATTGCACCAACAGTCGTCTCCTTCTCACCCAGCGTCTTACTTATGGTTTTGTAGCCCATTCCAGCCTTGTGCAGGTCTATGATCTTGTCCCTGACATCCTTAGAAAGCTCTTTGGTCTTGCCCATGTTGTAGAGGTTAGAGTCAGACTGATTCATTGAGTCTGTGGACAGGAGTCTGTTATACAGGTGACCATGTAAGAGCTGTCTATAATGCAGGCACCAAGTTGATTTGGAGCGTGTAACTGGTCTGGAGGAGGCTGAACTCTTAATGGTTGGTAGGGGATCAAATACTTATTTCTCTGTGCACAATGCAAATAAATATATATAATTGTGACAATGTGATTTTTTTTTTATATATAATCTATCTCTCACTGGTAAAATTAACCTAGCCTAAAAATTCTAGACTGTTCATGTCTTTGACAGTGGGCAAACTTACAAAATCAGCAAGGGATCAAATACTTCTTTCCTTCACTGTATGTGTATATATATATATATATATATATATATATATATATATATATATAGGATTAAGAGACTATAGAGTTGCTGTATTCACTGAAAATGTAAGCGCGACTACAGACAAAGGGGTTCTCCAGTTTTATATAAATGCTGGGTTATCATTGTATAATGAAATGTTCTGCAACTTTCTAATATACTTTGTGTTTCAATTCCTCACCATTTTCAAGAGCTCTGATTGCGGTCAGTGAATAGGAATAATTTCATTTACAACCAGAAGCTGAAAACCTGTGTAGACCTAATACATCTCACTGCTGATTGTTTGTTATAATTGTATCCAGTCTAGACAATCCTCTGTGTCGTAAAAACATAAGCAGCACAAATTTCTCTGCTGTCCTAATAGTTTGCTACAATGTATTAGTGCAGGTAAAATGTATCAATCGGAAGGCCACACTGTTTAGGTCACAGAGGATGGTCTAGACTGGATACAATTGTAACAAACTCTCAGCCACGAGAAGTATTAGGTCTGTACAGGTTTTCAGTCTCGAGGTTTAGAATATAAATTTATTTCACTGACAGCAAGCTGAGATCTTGAAAATTGTGAGGGATTGAAACATAAGTCATATCCAAAAGTTGCAAAACTTTTAATTTTACAACG
The DNA here is from genome assembly GCF_050947455.1 of Rhinoderma darwinii. NCBI lineage: Eukaryota > Metazoa > Chordata > Amphibia > Anura > Rhinodermatidae > Rhinoderma > Rhinoderma darwinii. Next base: position 75,702,223 of record NC_134698.1, on the reverse strand, counting down.
ATCAAGCCTTACCGAAAACTGGAAGCCCCTTTAATATTATCCCCCAACACAATGTCACACTTGGATTCACGGGGCTCTTCTGTGACTTTGATATTGATGGCCTATTCTGACTGCCAGCATCCCCCACCGATTAGCGGAGTAAAGTGGCCACGGCACTCCAGTCAGCGCTGCCTCACCTTATTGTTTACCAGGCGCAGCTCTGTACGTTTTTTGGCGGTCATGTCTACAGCTCCGTCCCATTCAAGTGAAAAGCATTGAGCTGCAGTACCAGGCACAATCTCTACAAAATGTATGGCGCGGTGACTAATAAGCAATGAATGGTGCAATGACTGGAGCGCGCGGACCCTTCAGTCAGCTGATTGGTGGGGGTGCTGGGAGTTGGACCTCCACCGTTCTGATATTGATCACCTACGCGATAGATAGATAGATAGATATGAGATGAGATAGATAGATAGATAGAGGGCTGGCGTTAGCACCGGGCAAGTGCCAGGGGCCCACTACCCTTGGGGGGGGGGGCCCACTTGGCCGCCGGTTGCTGTAAGCTTCCGTTGCTTCGCTCTGGCCGGTGATTCCGGTCCTGGAGGAGCCTCTTGCGTCACTATCCATATATGGACAGTGACGTTAGGGGCTCCTCCTGGAGCGGAATCCCTGGCTAAAGTATTGGCAATGCTCTGGCTGGGGACTGCACTCCTAGAGGGAGCCCCAATGGCGCTATACACAGAGGGGGTGTAGCACAATGTACAAGGGGGTGTGTATGGCAATTTTTACAAGGGGCTTTGTGTGACACTATCTTTAGGTGGTGTGTGTTAAACTATGTACTGGGGGCTGTGTGGCGCTATTTACAGCAGGGGTGTGGCGATCTCTACAGATACCCCTGAAGACGCCACGTCTAATGGTGAAACATGGGGGGGGGCTGTTTAGTTTTTAATGTGTTGCGGCTTTCTAATAGCGATATCGCGCTGCTGCCGCTTATGTAGGATAGCACCTAGACTGAGCACCGTGATATCCTACTGTTAGGAGGCAGGTCGCTCCGTTGTGCATCTATTTGTAGCCGTGTTATAACATTCATATCCATTATCTTTGCCGTTAGACCGCAGTGTAACTTATAAACACAGATTGTTAGTCCGTCCTGTCCTGATGGGAAATAATTACAAGTTACGTTTTATCCACTACACACATTAGTATAAGGTATCTGGGAAATAATATTATTTTTTTTTCTTGCCTTTGGCAAGTTAGAGTTTATAACTTTTATATGGGGCCACAAACTGCTGTTTTCCTGTCGCCCAAGGGCCCACATAAACCTGGAGCCTGCCCTGGATGGATGGATGGATGGATGGATGGATATATAGAGCGATAGATAGAAATATGAGCTAGGAGATGGATAGGACATACATATATAGGAGATCTGAAATACATTAATAGATACAGAGATAGTAGATCTAAATAGGAGACCGATCTTCTTAAGGCTTTGCTCACATCTGCGTCAGGGTCCCGTTCTGGCGTCGAGTCGGAGCTTCCGGTCAGAATGGGACCCTGACTCCATCACCGTTGAATAGCGCAGTCGACGATGGTATTCATTCCGTCAGAACCCCTGCACAACTGACACAAATGCAAACCATTTGCACCGTATCCGTAGTCGTGTACTCCAGGTGAGGGGGTTAAGATGGCTTCAAACTCCATGTATAGCAGGTTTTTTTGTTTCATGGTGGAGTTACCCTTTAAATTATCAATTGTCTCTATGGATCTGCCCAGTTCAGGGGTGCAGAGCTTATGGTCGCACTCGGGTCCTGGAGTCTAAGGGGGTCCAGTACTATACATTGTGATAGGCGGGGGCCTGCTATAAAATTTGCGGAGCTTCTTGTTACGCCTCTGGCCCAGTTCCACGTAGATGAATTCTGACTCCCCCTGCTGTACGGGCCTCACGTCTTCCATTACAACACAATATTATGAACAACAGGACAATATAATTAGTCAAGCAGTGGTCTGGAAAGTGTGATTGTGCATACATTAAGGACGCCCTAATCCCTTGATGGAGAGGATACATTAATGGCCTCTGCGGATGATTGATCAGGGAAGTAAGCGTGTAATAACAACCACCACTCAGTAAATTACCAGTAGATTTGTCACTCAGCGCTTCCTTACTGGGATCCGCAACATCTGCTTTACGTCATGACCACTGGGGAAGCGGCGGTGCATTAGCAGGAGAGGTGTAATCATACTGGGCGTCTTCCGACCCAATTATTAGGAAGTGAGGATCTTCTCATTAGGATCATTAAACCCATAAGAGCTTGGAGAACAGTTGGGTCCCGGTTACTTTGTCGTCTCTTGGGAAGTTTATTGACTTGTTAGACCTCTAATGGGCCCCTCAGATCCACGAGGACTGGATAAGTGTAGGAATTAAGTTCTGTTGATGCCTTCAACCTCCCTTTAAAGGATAGTTCCACCCTAATGGGAAAGATCACACAGAGTTGTCACACATGGACGTGAGCAAAGTCGTCGCTAGGTTTTCCTTAACCAAGACCACATTTGGCCATGGCAGAGCGGGTTTTTGGAGCTCCATCCTGGCAACCCAGCACATGCCTCACCTAGCTAGGCCACTGGATACGAGGGGTAACCGTGCTCTCCTGGTCCGCCATGACCTGATGACCAGGCTAGAAGAAGTCACAATGCGTGGTGGGGCTTCATGCATGAAACCTTCATGGTCTTCATTTTCGGGACCTTGAGGGTCAATCTTGTGGTTAACGGAGTAATGTGAATGGGACTAAATATATTTTCATTGGACTTGATGAGTCTTTGTGTTTATAGTAAAACACATGAATGTAGGGCTGGTCGTGTATTCCAATAAGAAGGGGCTATTGTGTATTGTTTCAACTTTGGCCGTCCGTCCACTATGGGTAATATATACTTGGCAGCATGCGCCATCCCCGGTACTTGCCATTATGTGGCCTTTAGGGCTTTTTTTTATTTTAACTTGTGTGGAAGACCATTCCAGAAAGGGGTAAACTAAGCAATTGTGTATTCAGTCATCGAAAGGGGCTAATATAACTACCTTCTACCCCATGCAAATAATGGAGCCCATTGGTGGACCTCTGCCTGAAATCAACCCTTGAGCTTTGTCTCAAAGTTAATGCTGGCTTTCCCATGAAGCATCAAAGTCCCGAATTTTGGGACAATTAAAAAAGGCTGATCACACATGAGTATATATTGGGTGGGTCTGCCCTTAAATGCATTTTGGGGTTTTTATGACTCACATCAAACTAAAGAGGGTTGTCTAGTTTAGAAAACACCCTATTAGGGAAATTTTGAGTTAATAGAGGGTTGTCTCGCATTCAGAACTCTCCTCTATTAGAAAGATGTTGCAAAGAGCGTCTTCCGCACTGGAGGACCTTTCTTGTTCTGCATTACATTGATTTCAATAAACACTGTGTAATACTTCATTCCTCCTGTGGTGGTGCTGCAGGGAAAGTGAACACTTGCCAGTACTCCTGCAGATCACATGTGATTTGATGCGGCAGGACAGCATGTATCCGTTTATTTTCATAGGATCCGACATTGTCCAAGGCGGACACCCCCTTTATTAAAATAAACCAATGTAGCAGAGCTGAATTTCTCACCTCTTATAATGATGTGTTCTCTGCCGTTTTCTATACGACTGCAGGTAAACCAACTAGGTTATCTTAAATCAGGGAGGTATCACTATGTACAAGCAATGCAAGAGCTGACCAGGCCGGCTCTGCTACATCTGGATTTTGCCGTCACGTGATATTTTGGGGGGTTACATCACTTTTTCCCTGCTGTAAATAACGGCTTCTCATCTCATTAAATGTGCTATGTAAATATTAAGTTTTCCTTCTCTGCTTAGCATCGGATTAGTAAATATACGAGTCGTGTTTGAACGTTTGTAAGTATGGGCATAAATTTTGATGTTTGTCAAAGCCAAATTTCTCGATTTTTCTCTCATGTAACGAGCCAGAAAATTGTACATTATTTTAGCATTTGGATGGGATTTGGAATTATTGTCGTTTTGTATAAACAGCCCCGGAGGAATGTCCATGTGTGATGTGGAAGAGCGGCCAGTAGTGATGTCTTCTCCTGACCCGCTCAGATCTCTCAGCCAGGACGTGTTAATGGTTCTGCGGGTGGAGATCCCGGGGTCATTATGGACATTTATTATATGCGGTTTTCTACTTTTAGACAATCCATTTCCATATGTCCTATAAGAAAATCTCGAGGTAATATGGGAGGTGGGGACGTCCTACATTCTGGGCACCACCCATAATCCAAAAAGGACCGATGCTGCAAATATTGGCCTTTGCTCTGGAGGACCCAGATTGCATGTTCCCTGGTGGGTCTTGCTTCAAGGGTCTCCCCAATCCGTTATAATGTAATAGAAAAGTCCCTCTTGTAGCTCAGTATGCCTCCAGCATATAACCATGGTGACCTCAATGTGGCCCCTTTTTGTGTGGCTCCTGTCCCTTAACTCCGTGGCCGTGGCCCATGTTTCCTACACATCCAAGATTCCCGGCACTGACCACACAATTGTCCTGATAGCAGCGATCAATCATTGATTACTTCGGAAGGAACGTAGAGGAGATTTTAATTCAGGAGCCTTAGTTGCGTTACTTGGCCTTGGCGTCCGGTTGAGTAGCAGTTGGATATTTTATGGCGGTGTAGCCGGGATAATAAGGGGCAGGGTTAGGGTTACACATACTGGCCGACTGTCCTGGAAGACTTCTGGGAAAGGGGGAGACCTCCCGGATAAGCAGTCAAGTCTTCCGGGTGCCCTGCGTCTGGTCTAAATACTTACCTCTCTGTATTCCTGCGGTCCTCTTCACTGCCGGGCGCCGCTGACATCGTCCTGACTCTGTGGCTGGTACCGGGACGTTGGCTGCGGCAGCAATCGGGAATAAAGCGGACTCCAAGCTGCAGGAACGAGGAGCGGTGAGTATCTGCAGTGTCTGGTTTGGGGGATCTGTTTATTTAGGGGGTTGGGTCTAGGGTCTCTATTAGTTTTATGGGTCTTGTCTAAGGTTTGTGCTAATTTTCGGGTGTGACAAAGGGGGTCATATCCACCACTCGTGATTCAAATGCCTTATAGGGGTTGTCGGGACATTTTTATTTTTTTTGATGACCTATGCTTAGGATAGGTCATCAATACCAGATCGGTAGGGGTCCGACCCCCAGGACCCCTGGTGATCAGCTGACCAGCTGACCATAGCGTCCGTGGCGCTCATCGCTGTGGCCTCTTTTAGTGTTTACCAGGCACAGCACCGTACACGTCCGCAGCGGACGTGCCTGGGATTCCAATTCCGGTCCCATTCAATGAATAGGACTGAGCTGCAATCTCCGGCACAGCCGCTATCCATGTGTACGGCGCTGCGCCTGGCAAACGCTAATGAGGCGACGACGACGACAAACGCTTCAGCCCCTTCAGTCAGCTGACCGGGGTCCTGGGAGTCAGACCCCCCCTGATCTGATATTGATGACCTATTCTAAGGATAGGTCATCAATAAAAATGTCTGAACAACCCCTTAAAGTTGGGGGCGGCATATGGTAAAAAATAATGCAATACATCGGATCTCAGATTCTCCCTGATGTCCCTCCTGAAAGATTTGCTACTAGAGGCTCCTGGATGGCATTCAGTGACTATTGTGGCCCCTATGAGTGTTTATTACAATACAGTAGGATTCTATACGGTCCCTGATTTATCCCTCATTGTGCGTTATATTCCAGCGCAGCGTCCGGATCCACTAGTGGAATATCTTAGAGCTTCTCTGAAGAATCTGTTTCTCGATTGTCGTAGTCGCGGTCAGACTCTTCATCCATCATGAATATTTTAAAATTCTTAACCAAAGTGTTTGGGAAAATAAATCTTATGAATATTTTCCAGAACATGAACAGAAGTGGAGAATTCCTTTAAGACTTCCAGGTATTATTGCAGAATATCTGAGAGCAAAACCAGAACTCACGGAAAGAGCAAAAACTTCTATATCTAGTAACGTCCAGGTTAGAAGAGCCGATTGAGAGACTCGGGTAATCACATCTGAACAGGGGAAGATACATTGCCCCGCCCCCATGTCAGTGACATCAGAGTTGTCACCGTGAACTCCTCCCATTGTGAATCCACATCATTCTGCCCCTTCCCTCCAATCTCCAACACCCTAATGACCAGGTAAATAAAACTAGGGTGAGGGAGCTCAGCGGTAGCTCATCTCAAAATTGAGTAGTAGTTTTGGGTGGAGTCACCCTTTAAGGTAGATCTTAGACATGCATTTTAAGCAAACTGCAATAAGGGGAAATAGTGTGACTATTGGTGGTCCCTTAGGGTATATAGAAGTGCAGATGAGGGGGCAAAAATTAGGGAGTGCCATAGGCCAAACGCATGTACACCCGTCTCAAAGTCTCTCGGCCCATCTGGAGCAGAGACTCATGGGAAGGAGATATACTGCGCCATGGTCATGCTTTAATTTATTCTATAGGTTATGATCAGTGCTCCAGTATAGAGAAGAGCAGTGGTGTCGTATAAGAGAGGGGGCGCTTGGTTTTGCGGACAGACGGACCCTGTGTTTGTTGCCCATTTCAATGACCTTTGGGCAATTTCCCACCCCCATGTTTGCTAACAATGTAGTGGGTGTGGAGAGGCGAGTTTACTGCACAGGTACTCGCCCCCTAATAGTAAAGGAAATAGGACCAGGTTGGGGCCCCCTCTCTCTCTCCAGGGGCCCATAGCAGCTGCATTGTCTGCCTCTATGGCATGTACGCCCTCGGCGGTGAGAGCTGTGTATACTTTTTGCACATCTTAAAAATGATGTTGCATCACAAGAGAAAATCCAGGAAAAGTTTCAGGATGCCACATGTAAAAGACGACTATGAATCAGCAGCAGACGGGGATCATTGCTCATTTATTTTTTTTGGTCTTGTTTTTAAGGCTTGCTGGCAATTGTCATTGTGGTTTATGTGTAGTATATCTTCAGACGGTTTTTAAGTATAGATGTAGCAGTGCTGAGTCGGTTATTTAACACTCATTGTAATATCAAACTGTCTATTGCATTAACTTAAAGCGGTATTCTCAACTGGACTATCGCCTATTGTAGATACATCTCTGATATTCCAGAGGGAAGCTGCAGGAGGCCGCTCTTTGCAGCAGTTCTCTGTTCTGGCTAATAGTGGGGGGTCCTTAGGGGAGGGCAATGTCTCTATGTCCTAAAAGGGGTTGTGCTGATGGGACCGTTTTAACCAGTGAGTTTCCAGACATGGTCCGAATTATTGTAATGGTTATAAGACGCAACTGGACTTTTTACCTCATATGGAAACATTGAGCTTTTGGTTAATTCCCGATTTTATAACGACAGCTGTGCCCCATCCTGATGGACTGATGTTAGATCACCTGCTTGTTGATGATCAATCAGAAGATCTTTTGTCCATGCATGAGAAAGCAGAGATGCCTGGGAGACGCATCATGTGCTGTTGACTGATCCCGGTATAAACACTATGGATTGGCTGAAAATTATTCAATCCAGCAAATCAATGTGTCTCAGAAGGGTTGGGACGGGGGATATTCCCAGTCTTATGATGCCAATAGATAGAATATAGATCCAATTAGGAACGTCTCTTTACAGTGAGAGGGGGGAGGTTCTCTCACTGTGACTGACTACCAGGGAGAGCTAAGAGGAGGAGGAGCCTCTGGGTGACCGAGAAATCAGACCCATGAGAGCGAATATGGCCGGCTAATATGATATAACTGTCAGATAGCTACTTCCTGTTCCAAAAAGTGAAGGCTGGTGCAGAGCAAGTTTTCATTTTTGGCATTAGAAAAAATCCCTAATATCCTTAATTCTTTTACAAGTCTTGGCGTAATCTAAGCAAATAAGTAAATTACACAGCGGTGAATAATAAAACGGGAAAGCGTCCAAAACTCTTACTGTAGAATAGAAGAAATGGCTGAATACAATCTGGAAGTAGTGTGATTAATTCAGCTCTCAAATCCTTTGTGAGGCCGACCAATGCCATCAATTATCAGAAGTGTAATGTTGTGTAATAATCATTGTGTTCAACGCATTTAAAGGACAACTCCATTTTTATTCTTTTGCGTGTAAATCGTTAGATTTTCTGAACTTTAATTATTCCAGTGAGATATAAACAGATGACTAAGTACAGGCAAAGTTATAAGGCTAGGTTCACACTTGATCCTTTAAAATAAAAGTAATTGTCCATCTTTTAATGGCATGTCATTTTTAGGTTCAACATTTAGTCAAGACTCACTTTTTTTAATTTTTTTATAAAGAACTCCAAATTTCCTGCGTAGTCATAGAGTTAAATGATGCAATCCTGCAATCGCCACTAGAGGGAGCTCACTGCATCCTGTGTTATTATTGAATATATAAATAGTATGCAGTTTCTCTTCAGCTCCCTCTAGTGGTGGCTGCAGGTAGCCAGAATTATATCATTTTAAATCTATGGCTACGCAGAGGATTTGGAGCTCTGTATCAGAAAAAGTGAGTTCTGACCGCTATAAAGATATATTAGGAAGGCCGCCAGTCTTCATATACAGATCGCTGGAGTAAGATGCGACGCGTTCATTAGGAGGTGCACGCCTCTTAATTAATTAGGCACATCTCTGGCTGCGCCTGAAAGGGAAATCGTAGCAGGCGTAGATTTCCGTTATAATTTACACTAGTTTCTGGCATAAATTATAGTCAACTTGTCGGGCTGCGGACTTTTCGAAAAAGTGGCGTGGGCGACGTTAATGCATCAAAGCTGTGCAAATTGGGACTTTTGATGCATTTGCGAATTTTCTACGTCAGAAATGTTCCGAAATTTCCCCCGTTGGGCCCATTAAAATAGCATCGTATATTGAAAGCCTCCACTCTACTCCCACAGCCTAGAATTCCACGCCGGGGTCTGGATACTTTCATTACTTGTCCTATTTACTAACATCAATATTTTCAAATGTTTTTCCAAAAATGTTCCTGCCCCCACATCGCTGCTGCAGAGATCGTTCATGTGAAGAGCTTGACGGGATTAGTAAAATATATAAATATCCTGACGAATATCTGACTCACCGGATGCACTTTCACTCCGGCAATTCCCATCCCGATACTCATTGCATAACCCACCGCACGCGTTACTAAGGGATCATCATCCTACTACAGGGTGATGGCGTTCAGGTTACCAGACGCTCGTCCCCCGCGGTTTGGAGCATCGCCAGGAATTGTTTCATACACCGTCATCACGTGGCTTTCAGGCTTGAGCTACAACGCAATACCAAAAACGCGTGAGCGTCTCGTGACAATATGAGATTTAATGTCGCCTTAAAGTGGCGCTGCTTTTGTTGGACGGGTTTTGTGTGACTGCGACTCATGACCTTGTAAAGACCTTTCGCAAGCGATTTACATTGCAGTCTATAAAAGGCCGTCACTTGACAAAAATCCGGCGCGGTTTTTGATTTTTTGCGATGGTTGCAACGCGACCACATAGGCAGTCGTGAGCCACGATGGCGATTTTCTTGTCCTAGCGTTAATGACAACTGATTAACCCTTTAGCCACCAGCTGGACCACAGCTCTTGGCTTCCTTTTTCCATGCCCCTGACTCAGGGTTTAGCACTATAAGATACACAGGGGGAGTGCAGAGACCAGGGATGAAGCTCCTGGGCCCCAGTGAAAAAACTGTAATGGGGCCCCATCTACTAGTTATAATACTGGCGTCGTGTTGTGTTTCAGAGGAGCCTTTGGGCACCCTTAAGGCCCAGGTGCGACCGCTACCTCTGAACCCCCTATTGCTGCGCTCCTGCATAAAGAGGGGCACCACAGTAAAGATCAACTTGGGCACCTCCTGGTTTCATGCCACTCCCCTTCCCCTAATCCTATAATTAGCTCATTTGCCCCCTATACCCCTTACCATTCTGTGAGTCCTGACTAAAGAATAGGGCACTACTTTAGTTTAAAGGGTGCACTTCTCTTTGCCAGAGCTTTTGGGGGGTGGGAGGGGGGGGGGTATGAAGGTGCATTGCAGTAACTAGTTGAGCTTTATTAAATGCCCCACTTTCAGACAGACCTCCAGAATAAAGGGGAGACCTCCCGGACTCCCTCAGGTGCCGGCTTTCCTCTGAGGTCGGTGACGGCCGCCTCCTGCACAGTATTGTCAGTTCTTGCTGTCACCGTGTGGGGGATTTATCACAAGTGCCGTCAAATTCCTCATTTTATGATCGCGGAAATGGCGTAACTTGTAGCAAATTTATCAAAATGGTGCACATTAATAAATTTGGTGCAATTTGCTAGACATGTTAGACCGCTTGGCTGGAAAACTTTGCACTAATATTTTGGTCCAAAAAATGAGCACGCCGTTAATATATTTGGTGTATTTTTCGACTCCTGTAAGCCACATCTCTTTTTCGAGACACTAGTTGGGGAAGGTGCAAAAAGTGTCTAAAAAAACGGAAATTTGACGCACGCCACGTACTCTTTTTTTGGAACAATTTCTGCCAAAATATTGGCCCATTTTGCTTAGTAAATCTCTCCCCAGTGTCCGAGTCTGCACGCCCGCTGCCATCTCTACCAGCCAAGGTAACGGGAAGGGCACTGTGACTGGCACTTATATATTCAATGGGAATTACGTTGCGGTCCTTTTGGGGTTCAGATCTATATTTTACGGTACGTTGTATAATATAATTATCTCGAAGTTATTTCTCAAAAGTGGGCAAGTCTGCAGAATTTAAAGGGGCCGTCTGATCCCCACAGTGACTATAAATTTTCTGTTGCCCCCTCCCAGCACACGTCACCCAGTCCTGGTCCACGGTCGCATTTCCTCCTTTCCTCTGCCTGTAAATAGCAGCGGAGGAAGGTCAGACCCTCTCTGCGTGGAATCTCCCCCCTCCAAACCACAGGAAAATCTTTCCATTTCATGTCTCCTGGTATTTCCTCTGTTGGCAGCAGAACAGTCGCCCCAGATGTGAAACCCCAACCCCCCCCCCCCCCCCGAGTCACCGCTGCTTCTTTGCTGCCTTTAGTTTCCTGTTTGGACTTTTCACGTTACGTTACAGTTTTGGGTTGTATTTTTAGGGTGTTTACGGGGATGTGGTGTAATTTTCTCATTATGAACGTCTAGGAACTCGGGAGAGAATAGTAAAGGGGTTTCTTGTAAATAAGACGTAATCATTGTTTAAATAAAGTTATGCAACTTTTTGGGGTTATTATTTTAGGGCGGTGTCCGGTGTCAGCAGATTGTTATTTTTTGTAATTTTCCTTTAAACTCTCTGTATTAATTCCTCACGGTTTTCAAGATCTCTGCTTGTTGTTAAGTAGGAGCATTCATTCTTTACTTCCAGTGCATACAATTCTGTCCTGGTCATGTGATGGACACACAGGTGTATGGCTTGTTACAGTTACAGTAACAGTATGTGTATCAGAACTGTCTTCTAATGATCGCAGCACCTGTGTGTCCATCACATGACCCTGTAACAAGCAGTACAGCTGTGTTTCCATCACATAACCCTGTAACAAGTTGTGCACCTTTTTGTCCATCACATGACCCTGTAACGAGCAGTGCACCTGTGTGTCCATCACATGACCCTGTAACAAGTTGTGCACCTGTGTCCATCACATGACCCTGTAACGAGCCGTGCACCTGTGTGTCCATCACATGACCCTGTAACAAGTTGTGCACCTGTGTGTCCATCACATGACCCTGTAACAAGTTGTGCACCTGTGTGTCCATCACATGACCCTGTAACGAGCAGTGCACCTGTGTGTCCATCACATGACCCTGTAACGATCCCAGCACCTGTGTGTCCATCACATGACCCTGTAACAAGTTGTGCACCTGTGTGTCCATCACATGACCCTGTAACAAGTTGTGTACCTGTGTGTCCATCACATGACCATGGACAGAATTGTATTCACTGGAAGTAAAGAATGAATGCTCCTACTGAATAACAACAAGCAGAGATCTTGATAAACAGGAGGAATTAATACAGAAAGTATTTAGCAAAATTGTGCAAAAAAAGAACATGAATTTGCTAAAACCGGACAGCCCCTTTAAGACTGGCGTCTCATCTCTAAAATATTCACCCTGATCGTATCCAACTGATGAACTGCAACGAGCCATACAACTGTATCAGAGCACTCACTTGTAGTAAAAAACAAAAAACGCTTCCCCCTGTGTAAGTTGGAGATTAATTTTCAGCCTCTGGATGTAAACACACAACTTTTCCATTCACTGAAAGCAAGCTGAGATCTTGGAGCATGGTAAGAAATTTAAACACAAGGTATATTAGAAAGTGGCATACATTTCCATCATACATTGGAAAACCTCACCATTTTCAAGATCTTTGCTTGCTGAAAGGGAACATTGTTGTTTACAGAGGCTTCACAGTCAAATGTTTTCTTGACCCGACTGACACATTTTACCTGCACTGATACATTGTAACAAACTATCAGGACAGGAGAGAGACTAGTGCTGCTGATGTGTTTAGCTCACAGAGGATGACCAAGGCTGGATACAATTGTACCAAAATCAGCACCCCACGTAAACCTTTCCATACATTGACAGCAAGCAGAAATCTTGAAAATGGTACATTCTATATTAAAAAGCTGCAGATCTATTCATTATACAGTGATTAACTTGACAAGCCCTTTCTCATTGCCAGGAGAAACTACGGTTGGATTTTTATTTGTACTAGGTCTATTGTTTCCTTTGAGATGATAAGTTGCTGTCTCTAGCGCCGCTTATCTCCCTGGCCTCTGTAGCATTAATAGCAGCCGTATATTTGCTGTGTATGAGTAATATACTGACCCAGCTTCCTGTACGCCTCGGCTGCCCTCATACTCCACATGGTTGGCGACTCCTTGTCATTTCTACTTCCCTTCTCAGTACAGAAGTCATAAGACCCTGACAAGTGCCGGACCCCCCGGTCGTGACCCCCACACTAAGTACTGGAAGCTTTTCTTTTATCAGATTGGATTTATTATAGATTTTGAGAAGCGGCACGAATAGCGGGCATCTACAGCTGGCACAGAGGGCGCCCCAGGAGACCAGGGAGGCATTGCTGGGCTGTACATGTTGTCACTCCGCCACTTCTAGGACTGATCCATCATCTCTGGTCCTGTAGATGGTGAATTGCGTTTCATTTGCTTTTCAAGAATTCTGCTATTGTCTTAAAGGGATCGTCCAGGACTAGAAAAACATTCCTGCTTCTTCCAGAAACCGCGCCCCACCTGTCCATGATTTGTGTCGGGTATTGTGGATCAGCTCTATTGAAGCAAATGGGGTGGAGTTGTAATACCACACAGTACCTGAGGACAGGTGTGGCGCTATTTTTTAAAGAAAGCATCCATGTTTTTTTAACACTATACAACCCCTTTACAAAGGCTTTGATTAGTAGCGGCAGGGGTGTACATACCATAGAGGCTGGCCATGCAGTTCCTATGGGGTCCTTAGAGGGGGGGCTCAGTCCTTGTTGGTCCCATTGCGCCAGAAGAATGGAATTGTTGGCAAACAGGGGGGCAAGGATTTGGCCTATGGGTCATAGAAGAGGAGTGGGGGGAAAGGGGGGGGGGCGGGGGGAATGAAGAAATACCAGGACTTTCTGGCCAACCAGCACTATAATGTGAGCAGGACTAGGTCAGGATGGGTTTTTCAGCCTCTGTATTTAAGCAGGACTATTTTCATTTACTGACTGCAAGCAGAGATCATGAAAATGTTGGGAAATTGAAACGGAGGTATATAAGGTAATGTTTAGATCTCGTATTACCCTCTTGATGTATACGCCGAACATTTACGTACGTCCAAAGGGTCTGAATTGACTCAAATAGTGTCCCCGGGCAGTATGTGTTGGCATCCTCCCTTTTTTTCCCCACTGTATTGCAAAGTGTCGTCTACTACGTTTCTTAACACTGAGGCTGACGCGAAAAAGGTATACTGCGCCATTTTTTAACGGGAGTTAGTGGGCAAAATATACAACTGTGGGGGCGAAGTATGAGCTGCAAGCGATATTATGATGTAAGTCAATCAGACCAACAATCCATTCGCAGCAGGACACCATCATGAGCTATAAGAACTAAACTAAGGCATATAAGAATCATGATGGATCCATCAACAGCAGCTTGTTGACAGTATTCATCTTACAAATTATTTATTTTTAACGTACGACGTGACCATTGAAGACAGAGCTTTATACCAAACATTTGTGGCATGTAGAGAAATATGTGGTCTCCATCCTGTGGCAGTCGGGCCATGCTGGGAGTTGTAGTTTCAGAACAGCTGGAGAGTCACAGATTGTGGAGACAAGTGGAAAATATCAAGAATCCTAAACATTTTCAAGAAATAGTTAACGGAAAATATTTGATAATCATCACAAGAGCAGGTGCAAGACGTTTACCAGCCAAGACTTACAGGAAGTCTCATCCTACAAGGAATCACGGAGAGGGGCATAATCCATAACAAGCAACCGCCAGCTGTTTACTGTCCTCATCCAATATACAAGCCATAGCCACATGAGGCCGGCCTCATCTAACACATGGACCCCCCCATATGGTTCTACTGACCTGAACTTCGATCGCCATAGAACCCTATATTGACCTAAGCTTGATTCAGTAGTACTGCAGGGAGAGGGGATTTCTTTGGCCATGTGAAACCATCCTAAAGCTGCCATTTGTTCTTTCAGTTCCTAAATTGTTATTTTTTTCCCTCTACTGTAGATTTGGGGTCAATTAAACCTGTACGTCCACTCTCGTCAACAAAGAGCCCCTGGGATTAAACATAATGGTAAAGGGCACTTGCCTTTCGTTCCAAGACAGCGCTTCCTGTCGTGGCTCAGCAGCTTGGTTGAGCCCGTTAGTTATGTGTGGTCCTTGATATCTGATTGTCCCTGTAGCGCAATCTGCTGGGCTCATTATGGTAGACAAGGTTCTGTTGTATACAATCTTTGCTGTTTTATACTTTTTTTTTTTTTAAGTGAGGCTTAGGAAAAAAAATATTACATGGAAACCATCAACAAGCAGCTGCTGATGGATCCTATTAAACTAGTTTTATTCCCTGGGCATGTGGGAGCAGCTAATTACTTAAAGGGGTTTTCCCATAATCAATATTTATCGCCTATCCATAAGATAGGTGATAAATATCTGATTGGTGGGGGTCTGTCTGCTGGGACCCTCACCGATCATGAGAATGGGCTTACCTTGCTATTCTTGTGAGCCCCCATATGAATGGAGCGGTACTGCACATGTTCAGCCACTGCTCCATTCATTTCTATGGGGCTGCCAAAGTTAGCGCTCAGCAGCCCCGTAGAAATGGAGCGGTGGGTGAGCATGCGCTGCACCGCTCCATTCATATGGGGGCTCAGAGGACAGCAAGCTAAGGCTTCGTTCACATCTGCGTCAGGGCTCCGTTCATGGGTTCTGTCGGAGCTTTCCATCAGGGGAACCCATGAACGGAATCCAAACTGAAACTAACGGAAACCATAGGTTTCCGTTTGCATCACCACTAATTTCAATGGTGACGGATCCGATGCAAATGGTTTCCGTTTGTCACAGTTGTATAAGGGTTCCATCGTTTTCACGGAATCAATACTGTAGTCGACTGCGCTATTCATTCCGTCAAAATGACAGAACCCTTACACAACGGTGACAAAAGGAAACCTATGGTTTCCGTTTCTTTCAGTTTGGATTCCGTTCATGGATTCCCCTGATGGAAAGGTCCGACGGAACCCATGAATGGAATCCCGACGCAGATGTGAACGAAGACCAAGCCTGTTTTTGTGATTGGTGGGGTATGAAAGGCAATCAGAATACTGTCCTACTCACCACTGTGCACTTAAGGTACTAAGTGTACAGACCTAATTATATCAGATCCGTTAACAGCAGCTTGATAATGGATTCCCTATACTAAGATTTGTTTTTATGGTATTATTACCCTTTCAATTTTTTTTCTCTACACTGCAAAAGGTAATAAGTATAAAGTACAGCCACATTCAGAAAATATATTCATCTTCTATGGAACCAATATTAATACAGGGTGGAGCTGATGCTCCGTCACTGCAGCCGGACTGATGTGGGTGAAGAAGAGTCTTCAGTCCCTAAACGACCCCGTACTCGGCCTGTGCACAGACACATAAACAACATCATGCAGCCCCAGATAAGAGTCTACAAAATCAGCACACCCAATGGGACGCTAGAACCACCGGCACCTAGGAGCCGGATATGAGCGTTACGCCTCTGACTTGGGAAATGTTTATCTTTTGGTTTTCGATAAAAACATTTTGCGCTGCTTTCTCTGCATTGAATCATTACTGAAGATTTGACTTTTTCTGGGAAACGTTCTGCATAATTCATGTAGGATATTCTGGCTGCGTATCCAGTCAGGAGACAAACATGTTACTCTCGTATTAACACCATGCGGTTTATCTGTCTACTGAATAATTGACACTCTGATCACCACCGCTACTACCACCAACATCAATGGGTGCCATGAGAGTGGGTGGGGTGACAATAGCAAAGCAAACAAGCAGCGTGTCCTAAGCTGGCCGTAGGTATAAGAAGGTCTTTAGCTACTGAATCGTTCAGTCAATCGAGATCATAATCCTCCATGTTTTTGCTGTGGAGATAAGCGGTCGCCAGGCACTGCTTATCTCTGGGGAAACAATAAGAACGTACCGGGTAAAAATCCAATTTTTGCAATCATTGAGAGACAGTTGGGTTGTCTCCATAGACATAAGATGGGTAGGATCCGGTGCCAAAACTCGTATGTATATGGCCAGCTATAAGATCCAGGTAGTTAGACTGCTGCACAGCTATTAGTGGCATTTAAAGGGGTTCCATTGGCTGGAAAAAAATTAATTCAACTTTCTAATAATATGTATCTGTGTATGTAGCAGCCACGCGCATGGACTACTAGAGTGCGCCACACCATATCCCCTGATGCCCAGAGGTGGCGGGTCCGTGGCACGTTTTTGTAGTCTTTAAGCAGCAACATATAAGAAACATTGTTACCTTGTTAAAGTTCTTTTCTTTCTCTTTATTTAACAGGATCAACATGGAGATCTATATCAACAACATGACCATGACCGGTGAGGTTCGCAATATCAATGACACTTCTCCGGATAACGACACGGGGATATACACCTGCTTCCTACCCGAAAATGTTGAGTGGCTCTTTAACTACCAACCCATCTACATGTGGTTCATCTTCGCCTTGGGCTTCATAGAAAACTTGTTTGTCATCTCCGTCTTTGTCCTTCACAAGAGTCGCTGCACAGTGGCTGAGATCTACCTGGGGAACATGGCGGCGGCAGATCTGATTTTCGTCAGCGGTTTACCCTTTTGGGCCACATTTATCTCCAACAAGTTCTACTGGCCCTTTGGTGGGTTTCTTTGTGTGGCTGTCAACTCCTTGATTCAACTCAACCTTTACAGCAGCATCTACTTCCTTATGATGGTCAGTATTGACCGATATCTGGCTCTGGTGAAGACCATGTCCATGGGCCGGATGAGAAGACCTTGGTGCGCCAAAATAAACTGCGCGATCATCTGGATCTTTGCCGTAGGAGTTAGCTTGCCCAAGGTGGTCTTCCGAAAGGTGAAATTTGTTCCAGACTTCAATACCACGTCCTGTATCATCGTTCCTCCTGCTACAGGTTGGCATGTTGCCACCAATATCATCGCCAACATTGTTGGCTTCTTGATCCCGTTAATGGTCATTGCCTTCTGCACGTCCCAGATTATTGGCGTCCTACGGAACAATGCCATGCAACAGTTCAAGGAGATTAATAACGAGAAGAAGGCCACCTGGCTGGTGCTATCGGTGCTCATAGTCTTCGTCATCTGCTGGCTTCCATTTCACTTTTTCACCTTCATAGACACGTTGGATCTGCTCCAGGTCTTCGAAGGTTGTACTGCGTCTCTGTTTATCGAGATCGGAAATCAAATTTCTTCCTACATTGCTTACAGCAACAGCTGCATCAACCCTCTACTCTACGTCATGGTCGGGAATCATTTCCGGAAAAAGGCCAAGGAGGTCTACAGTCAACTTGTAAGAAGAATAAAATCCCCGAAAAATGACTCTCTGCCAACGAACTACTCCGGGGTCACCGGACGGACCTCGATTTCCATGGGGCAGCAAAATCTAATTACCAGGCAATGAAACGCGTCGGGTCTGTAGGATCATGTAAGAGTCTGTCTGGCCAGAGACGGCTTTGTGCTCCGTAACTTCCAAACAAGTCTTGGAATAAGCTGCCGTAATTTATTCGTGTCTTGTTTATAGATTCCTGATGTTTTTCGCACTGACTTGACTTTGCCAATTTTTTTTTCTTATTTGGCCTTCTGTAGGCGGTAGGACATTGGTATGTCCCAATTAGGTGAAAGTATTTTATTTATGGTTTCATTACCTAGAGTCTGGGATACTCCATAAAATGGCGACCGCACGTTCGTAAGAGCGCTGCTTGTACTTACGTATTTTTTGGGACAGTAGGGTTTTTCCGTTAAAAGGATTGAATTATTAGGGGAAGGAATGGATTTGTGGGTGTAGGTTTGTTGTGTCCCGTATTGCAGCTCAGAATGGGACTGAACTGCAATACCACACACAACCAGTGGGGCGCTGTTTTTGGAAGAAAGTAGAAATGTTTTTCTAATCCTGGACAACCCTTTTAAAGAGATTCTCCACTTAATGTGTAGTATTTTAGTATTTTTATTTTTTGAGATGGGTGATATTCTCCTTCTCAGCTTTGGGCTAAAGAGCTAAGTGATGTTTGACAGCCTGGTAGCTAGAGGGATACGCTGCCTAGCAACCAGTCTTTCCTAAAAGTTGTCAGATTACATGTCCCTACCAACCAGTTTGTCTTATTAGGTCTTCAGCTCAGGGATAAATTGCCAGTGAACTGAGAGCAAAGACCAGCAGAAGCAGCCCCAGAGTTAAAGGGGTTGTCCAGGGTTAGAAAAAAAGGTCTGTTTCCCCCCCTCTCCTGCAGAAACAGCGCCACTCTTGTCCGTGGGATGGGTCTGGTATCGCAGCTTAGCCCTAGTCACTTGACTGGGCATAAGCTGCAATACCAGCCGATATCCATGGACAGGAGTGGTAAAAACCCTCAAAATATGGGTTGACTGTACCTGGTACCTGATAGGGGCCTTTATTGGACTCCACTACATAGCAGTACTATGTCATGTGACGGGGGGAGGGAGGGGAGGGGGCTGTATGATGTAGATTTTTATTGGGGCCCAGTAGCTTTAAGCTATTCCTCTACGTGAAGTCACTTACAAAGACAAATTGTTTACTTGTATATATATATATTGGGCAACGTTGTAGCAGATGCGACACATACGTCTGATTTTTTGTGTGTTTGTGTGAGTATACAGTATGCACCATATTTAAAGGGGGTTTCCAATTTTTTTTGTCAATTAAGTTAAAACATTGAATAATGAAAAGTTTTGCAACTCTCTAATCTACTTTGGGCGTTTCTATTCCTCGCCATTTTCATTATCTCGAAGAATAAAACAGTTGTTGTTTCCTCACACAGCTGAGGGTTTGTTATAATGTATCAGTGTAGGAAATAACCACTGTCCTGACTTCAGGCTAAGAATTTGACTAATCACCTACAGTGATACATTGTAACAAACTGCAGGTTCTTTTTTTTAAATGGAAAAAAGAATGCTTCCTGCCAATGAATAGAAACTGTTTCCATTCCTCATAATCTAAGTATGTTTAAGTTGGATAACTTTTCATTTTATGGTGATCTAGAGGGGATGTGTATTTTTTTT
Organism: Rhinoderma darwinii; assembly: GCF_050947455.1. Classification (NCBI taxonomy): domain Eukaryota; kingdom Metazoa; phylum Chordata; class Amphibia; order Anura; family Rhinodermatidae; genus Rhinoderma; species Rhinoderma darwinii. The sequence continues at coordinate 75,682,480 of NC_134698.1, read as the reverse complement.
ATATGCATCTAAAGTAAAGCAACTTTGTAATCAGTCTTTATTAAAAGTCTCCTACCGTCTTGTGTATACAGCTGCCATTACGACCCAAGTGTCGCCATGGTTACAGACTACAAACAAACCCTGTGTAGTCTGATCCTCCAGTCATGTGTTACTCTACATCTGCTTCTTATAGCAATAACCTACAGACCGTATAAGAAACCGATGTAGCGTTTAGGAGCCTCACACACGAGCGTGTTTGGTCCGTATGTCGGCCGCATTTCCCGGACCGAACACACCTAGCATCCTACATAACTATGATGCTAGGAGTCCGGCTCCCTGCAGCGTGTTCGGGTCCGGGAAATGCGGCCGACGTACGGACCGTATATCAAGGACCAAACACGCTCGTGTGTGAGGCTCCTAACACTTGACTGCAGGATCAGACTACACAGGGCTTGTTTGTAGTCTGTAACCATGGCAACACCTAGGTCTGCCTAGGAGCTTTATACACAAAGTAGGATATTTTTATTCCAAATTATTTACAAAGTTGTTTTATTTTAGATGGGTTGCCAATGTGTACACACCCTTTAATCTTTATATCCATAGGGATGGACACTAAATTGTGGCATGTGACACTTTTTATGCAGGGGGGGGTCCCTGTATTTGCTCTTTATGAAGTTATCGGTGTGAATGTGGACTCGCTATACCCCGAATCCCTAGGCAAACCAGAGAGATCATAAAGGATTCGTCTTAGTGCCACACAATGTGAATCATTTCTACAGGGTTTTATGTATATTCATATTTAATGAAGGACTATGGAGTATATATATATATATATATATATATATATATATATATTGTTTGAACACATTCTTTGTATAGACGCTGAATACGTGACGTGTATTGTCTGCAGACTGGTACATTCTGCGTGCTGTTAATTTACTAATTCATGATTTCATTACCTCATTAGATAATAAACGTGGCCTTTTACAAGATGTGGTATTGAGTGGTTTATGTGGCGGCGGTAAGATTATTCGCGGTCCTGAACACGACCGTGTTTTGCAGAGTCCTAATACGGTATCTATAGAAATCTGAGCCCATAATGTACCGCTCGATGCCGCCGATATCATATGGGGATTTTTGCTCTGCGATTCATCACACGCATTATTTCTAGTTACGTGGTGGGGTGGCGGCACACAGCGTGCCCACGGCTCCGTAGTAGAGTTGTATGAACTCCATGTGTGGCCATACAAGATGCTTGTACACGGTGGCCATTGTACAGATCAGTAATACAGCATCCATACAGTCGCTGTGCAGTTGTATGCCATCTATTGTTCTCTTTTATCAGCCATGTGTGGCCAGGGAAAGGCTGACTGTTTCGAGTCCCATTATAGCACATTACAAATTCCAGAGACGTCTCTGATCACACGTAGGTCCAGCGCTGAGAACCTCCGTACAGATGTGCGACTGATTGCAGCAACTCGTCCTGTAGTAACTTGACTTTCGAGTTAGTGGCCCTTTAAATCCTACTTGCAAATGTCTTGTGTAATTAAGGTAACGTTTTGTGGACTTCAATAGGTTCAATTAAGATGTTTTTTTTATATAATTTAATAAATTCTAAGACCAAATAAAAAAGTAAAATTAAAAAGGTGATTTCATGATATAATTAGTAGCACATACTATTGAAGTTTGCCTTTATTTTTCCTCCTCCTCCTCTGTATTCTGTGGTTCTTGGCTCCCTGCCTGGTTGACCACCAATTCATTACAAGTAAGTGCATATAATGATATGGTCAATGCAGGTGGGATGTGCTGCACAGGAGACTGCCTCTCCATACTGCACCGGCTTGTTTTTGGTCTCTCACTCAAAGTGCAGGAACAGGAAAAACTACGTTTATTTTTTGAGTGGAGCTGAGGGAAGACATTGGGTTGCAAACTGATAAAGGCTTTAAAAGAGAATTTGACCTTTTTTATGAACATCTCCAAATTTCTACATGGATTTATCTCAATATAACTTTATAGCGGTTGAGAATACTGATACAGAGCTCCAAATCCCCTGCATAGACCTAGTTAAAGGGGTTTTCCAGTCTGATGGCCTATCCTCAGGTAGAAGATAGGCCAGGTCTGACTCCAGGGACCCCCGACCATCAGCTGTTTTGAAGTGGCCGCAGCGCTCATACGACCGCTGCTTCCCCTTCATACCCTATCTACTCGTACTGTGAATCGCCGACACACTTGTAGCGGCGGTTCACAGTATTCACTTGAATAGGAGAAGGCTGTAATACTGTGAAGCGCCGCTACAAGTGTGTCGGCGATTCACAGTAGAAGCAGGTAAGAAATAAAGGGAAAGCAGCGCTGGTACCAGTCCCTTTTAAAACAGGTGATCAGCAAGGGTGCCGGTTCCCCTACCGATCCGGTATTGATAGCCCATCCTTTAAATTACAAAATTCTGTCTACCAGCAGTCACCACTAGGGGGAGCTTAGGAGGTTACTGCATACTTTAAATACATTAGCTCAATAATAAAACCGTATACACTAAGCTCCCCCTAGTGGTCACTGCAGGCGTGATAAATAGATAGTGTTAAATTACAAAATTCTATGTAGCCGGCTACGGGTCCATGTTGTACCTCCGATATTAAACAGAGGTCTTTTATCACAGATTTTTACCCATAATGTATGACAGAGGCATTTTCCAGTAAAACAATGTGGAGTAATGATACTAGAGATTGTCCCATACACAGACTACTTCATAGGGCATTTGGGCCCCGCCATTGGCTATTCCCTAATATTATTGGATCGCTGCCACACAATAAGACTCCTCCCACAAGTAGCGCATATTCTCACCAGAACACAAATGCTTTATTAACACTATAAACAGATTACAAATGTACAGACTAAATGTAACACGAGTCTGTCTGCGAGATCCGGTGACGGGCGGGCTCGGCCGCGGTACATCTACCTACAACATGGAACGGAATTGTTATTTACTTTCAACCAAGTGCAAAACAAAAGGGGAAAGAAAATAGGAAGAAAAAGGAGGAGAGTATCACGTCTTCGAAATCTATAGCCAAAATAGTTTTATTTTTTTAGTCTGACATTTGGAATTGACAAGGTGGGTATAGGGGGGAGCTGAAGAGCCGTGATAGGTGGTCTGCATAGGACACCGTACAACCAGTGTCTGATTCGCTTCCACGTTATTTTACAGAAGTTCCTGAGCCGTTTGCCAGGAAAGCCTAAACCTATAGAGCCGGCGCGGTCCTTGCGAGTCACAGTATTCGTCCTGGCGCGCAGTCCACACCCTGCTCTATCCTTCCTCCAATCTCCATTTCTGGTACTCTTCCTCCCGGACATCAGGTCTGATCTGATTCCTCATTCCGCCCAGCACGTTGGATGTGGCTTCTGTTGCGACTATTAGCGGTTTAACTACTGCGGGTGGTATCTGTCGGAGGACTCCGCCCACAGCGCCGGTGACCCCTCTGTTTTCATGTTCACGAGCTGCTGTCTCATAGATGGTTTGGGCGGTGTCTGTGATCCCCTGGAGGGACGGAACAGAAAAGAGGTGTTTGGAGAAGGCAACTAGATTCACATGAGACGCAGAGTGAATAAGACGATTGTTATAAATGATGATTATGTGTCAAGTAAAATGATTGGTTCTAACAGTTTGTTCCATTGGATGTAACAGATTGGAAACTTGTCTTAAAGGGGCCTTCCCTCATTAGACATTTATGGCATATCCACAGATCTGGGACCCGCATCTATATCGAGAACAGGTTCTCCCGACCTACTTTCATCTGATGTGGCGGCCACTGGAGAATTATGCGCGCGTTTCTCTCCATTCTGTTCAATGGGAGTTACGGAAAGACTGAAAAGGCAGAGCAATGTTTACTCTAACGACCATACAAGAGAATGGAGAGTCTCTCGCATGACCCTTTCTCCAGTGGCTGCCACACCAGGCGAAACAAGGTCGGGAGACCCCATTCCCAATATAGGTGCGGGTCCCAGAGCTGTGGATATGCCACAAATGTCTAAGATGGGAAGACCCCTTTAAAAGTTATAGCCTGGTATTATAAAATAAACAAAAAACACCACCACTCTTGTCCATAAGCTGTGTCTGGTATTGCGGCCATGTAATACCTTATTTTTTAATTCCGGACAATCCTTTTTTCAAAGGGGGTAATTTCAGAAAGAACAGCTTATTGTATAATGAAAAGTTTTGTGTTTTTTTTCGAATATACTTTGTGTATTAAAGGGGTCTTCCAGGACTTCTGATATCGATGGCCTATCTTTAGTATAGGCCATCAATATCTGATCAGTGGGGGTTCAACTCCCGAGACAATTCAACTGATTGAAAGGCGATTAATCCCCTGCATTGATTACTAGGGACAGCGCCGTACTGTCGATGGTGGCTGTGTCCGGTATTGCAGCTCGTTGCTCAGTTACATTCAACTGAATGGGATTGAGCTGCAATACCAGCCACAGCCACTACCAAATGTACGGCACTGTACCTGGTAAACAAGGAAGAAGACCCCCTTCAATCACTTGATTGGTGTGCGGTGCTGTGAGTCCGATCCCCACCAATCTGATATTGATGGCCTGTCCTAAGGATAGGCCATCAATATCAAAGTCCTGGAAAAACCTTTAATTCTTCAGCTTTTAAGATCTCCGCTTGCGGTCACTGAATGGAAGCCTTAATTTTATTTTTACATTTAGATGCTGAAAATCTGTCCCGGTCTTGTTGTGATTACATAGGTGCTTAGCGCATTACAGTACAGTTATCAGAGCTCTGTCTCATAGCGAGACCACGGACAGGTTTCCATTCACTGACTACAATAACAGATCTTGGAAACCATGAGGAATGAATATACACATTGTATAATAAAACGTTACCTCTTTAACCACTGTGTAAGCTTTGGCTACGCCTTCTCTCAGGTCGACGGGTTGATGCACCAGCCGATGGTGCGAGAATCGTTTTGCTCTTCTTAACTCCACAGGATTTGGTCCGGGCGACACCATGTCATAGGCGGTCTCTGCGGCAGCCTAAGCACAGGAGAGAAAGGTTGGTTATTAAAGGGACCGCATTGTCATATGAAACCTCATGACTTTTTCCACCATAAGCATTTAAGTCATAACCACAGGATATGCCATAGATGTGATAGGTGGGGGTCCGAACCATCGGGAGGACAGGAGCCTCCTGAACCCCCTCATTTTGCCAGGTGAGATGTGGCCATACATAGATAGCGGAGGTCAGGAGACTCCCGTTTTCTCGATGGGCGGGGTCACAGAGAGGACATCGCCACTTATCAGATTTTTAGGGCATCTGATTATGGTGGGAAATCCTCTTTGTTCTGTGAATGTTTTACAACAATGAATGTCACCTGTATAATTACAAGGAAGGGAATACCTGGATGGTCTGCACAACCCTGTTGGTCAGTTCCAGAGCGGCCATGGCGGTGGATGTGCCAAACGACGCAGCTCCTCTCTGGAAGCCCCGAACAATGCGGCCATCTTTATAGTACTGCTCTATGGGCAGCCACACCAAATCCTTAAGACCCTGAACTGAAACCAGACAAAAGTATTAAAGAAACAATCCACAAAGGCAAGAAAAATCATCTCCTCCCGCAGGTAAATTTTGTTTTTTTTCAATTTCGTTTTTTCCTCCCCACCTTCCAAAAGCCATATGAGGGCTTGTTTTTTTGCGGAATGAGTTGTAGTTTTTAATGGCACCATTTACTGTATCGTATAATGTACTAAGAAACGGAAAAAAATGGCGTGTGTGAAATGGACAAAAAAACAGCGATTTCTCTTTTGTTTTTTTTGTTTCGTTTTTATGGCGGTAAAAAGGACATGTTAACGTTATTCTGTGGGTCAGTACGCTTTACGGTGATGCCAAATTTATACTTTTTTTTTTACTACTTTTTACAAAGAAAAAATATATATATATTGTTTTGTGTTGCCATAACTTTTATTTTTCCGTCGATTGAGCGGTGCGAGGGCTTTTTCTTTTCTTGTGGGGTGAGCTGAAGTTTTTATTGATACCATTTTGGGGTATATGTGACTTTTTGTTAACATTTTTTGGGAGCTTGGTTGATTTTTTTTTTTTTACAGCTTTCACCGTGCAGGTTCAGTAATGATATATTGTGGTAGTTATGACTCTTATGGACGCGACTATGACCAATGGTGAGGCCCTAGTAGAAAATTATTGAGAAGCCCTGCTCTAGGGCCGTGAAGTGGTTAATGTCTGCATGGTGGTCTAGGGCAGTGAAGTGGTTAATGTCTGCATGGTGGTCTAGGGCAGTGAAGTGGTTAATGTATGCATGGTGGTCTAGGGCAGTGAAGTGGTTAATGTCTGCATGGTGGTCTAGGGCAGTGAAGTGGTTAATGTCTGCATGGTGGTCTAGGGCAGTGAAGTGGTTAATGGGAATGTCTAGTATTAAAAAAACATGGTCTACTTTTTCTTCCCTTTATATAATCGCCGCTCTGATCCATGTGCGGCGTCTGGTATTGAAGCATTCGCTTCCCATCAGGGACATTTCTGACATCTCCACAGGATATGTCAGATAGATGCGGGTCCCACCTATCTCTAGAACGGGGCCCCCTACACCCCGTTCCACCGCTCTGTGTGTTGTGGCTGAAGCGTGTGATTTCTGCCCATGAGTTACGGAAACCTCTGCTGTTTCGGTAATTCCCACAGTAGTGAACGGCAGTTACGGAAGCAGCGCAGTTCGCGAGCTATGCTGTTTCTGTAACTATTATTCGGTTCTATGGGACTTATGGAAGCAGCGGCTACGCTGTCTGCGTAATTCATGGTCCAAAACTACAGAACAGAGAGCGGCAGAACGGGGTGTAGGGGGCCCCGTTCTAGAGATAGGTGGGACCCGCATCTATCTGACATATCCTGTGTATATGTCCAATGTCTCTGATGGGAAAATCCCTTGAAATGGGGCTGAGCTGCAATACCAAACATCGCGCCAACCTTGCCCTGTATTTTTTTTGGGGGGGGGTTCAATCTTGTACAACCCATTTGACACTTAATTCACATTAAACCAGAACCCTTCAATACACAGAGTTGTTGGTAAGTTTATACATTGAAAAAGAGTCACCTAGTTGAACCAGAGAATGCATGGGCCCCACTCCTCCCAGAATGCCCGGCAGCTGGGTCTTCTTTATATCCGTCAGCCATTCGTTAATGGCATAGGAGAAGAGTTTATCCACACCTAACAAACTGGAGAAGAGAAAACAGAATGAATGCACAGTATGGAGGGAGTAACCGGGAAGGATTCATGTCTGTCTGAGGATCGCACAGGGGACATGACGGCAGGTCTGAGAAACACGGTGGTGATCTAGGGCCACATCAGTAAAACCCTCGAAAACTTATTAGACGGGCCGATATGGGCTGTGAAAACAAGCGCTGATCAACGAGGCAGCTCATTGATCGACGCTCGTTTGCTCCTTTCACAAGGAGCAATGATTTGTTATGTATGGGGACGAGCGATCGCTACTACGATCATTAACCCATGCATTTCCCATCACGTCGGCAGTATATTTCCCTGTTTGCACAGGTAAATGTGTCGCCCGCAATGATAATACTTATTGCTGTATAAACAGGCAGATCAGCCACTGAACAAGTCTTTGCTCATTCATTGGCTGATCGCTGCCCTGTCGATCATTTGAACGCTCGTTTGCCCCCGATCATTAGCCCGTCTAAAAGGGCCTTTACATTCAATCCTAAGTGTGACTGCAATGGAATCGGATTCCTGGCCAGAAGTATATGCCATATTGCTTTTCCAGGAGGGACTTTGTTTTTCTTTTTTTTGCATTCTGTAGATCGCATAAAGTAGTGTAGGAAACCTGCGGAGACGCTCTTCATAGAGGATCTGTCGCCTCTCCTGAAATGTCTGATTTAGTAAATACTTGTATTCGCCATGAAGCATCTTTTCTTAGCACTCTGTGTTGTGCTGTTCCTCTGTTATTCCTCCTAGAAATGTATGAATTCATTGACAACTAGGTGTTAGCAGTTAGGGGTGTGTCCCTACACAGTGGACACTGTCCAATCAGAGCTGACAGAGTGACTAGGGACACGCCCCTTCGAAAAGGGGAATGGAAACATTATAGGGAATACAGGTATTTACTAAAAATCAGACGTGCCAGGAGCACCGACAGCTCCTCTATAAATAAAGTAACACACCGCCTCATGTTGTGTATAGCCCATACACTGGTCTGGAGTTCCCAGAAGACACAAATGCCCTTTGTCCCCGTGCTGACACTAATTATTATTATTTACCCATGCCGGTAGCAGAGTCTCTTTAGCTTTAACTCGGAGTTGTTCAGTTGAGCCAGTCCTATAAGTAATCCAGTTAACGTTCCCTGGAAAGAAAACCCACACACCGGTATCACTACGGATAATAATATAATATATACACATATCGGTGATGGGGCGCTCACGTAAGCGTTATGGATTTGCCTTGATAAGAGTCATGATCGCTATGGCATATCCGGTGTAACGGGACTGTATACTTTTGGGATCTGTTCCAAACCTATTGGCTGGTGTAAGTAGATCCTTCTTATAAAGCCGCAGTGTAGCGGGGCTGTAGTTATTACATAGCTAATCAGGTGAAGCATACCTGGTCCATGGAGACGTATTTCCCATGATAATCCAGTCTTATCGGAACCTCTGCTGTAAATCGGAATTCCCTGAACAAGAAAAAGAAGAAGTGTCAGGGTATGTTCACACGGCCTATTTTCCGGCCGCAAAACGGCTAAAAAAATCGGAAGCAATACGCCTCCAAACAACTGCCCATTGTTTTCAATGGGAAAACGGCGTTCAGTTTGGACGGAGAGTTTTCTGCGCCGTTTTTTTACGCGTAAAAAAACGGCCACGAAAATGAAGTGCAGGTCACTTCTTGGGACGTTATTGGAGCCGTTTTTTTATTGACTCTAGTGAAAAAAGCTCCAAAAACGGCCGTGAAAATCGCGAGTAGCTTAAAAAACGTTTGAAAATCAGGAGATGTTTTGCCTTGAAAACAGCTCCGTATTTTGAGACGTTATTGAGTTTGTGTGTGAACATAGTCTAACAGGGGCAGACAGACATATAAGATAGATGTGAGACAGATAAACACACCGGAAAAACACCGGCTGGTCGTCAAATGAGGAGACGTCGCTCGTGGAGTCATCACAAGACTCTGCAAAATTCACGTCCCCGTTTCTAATGGGCAGATTCTGTCCAAGAAATGAAATGACAGGGATTCGTTCTTGGGGGTTCAGATGCTTTGGTAAAGTGCAAGTGACGTCAGAACCAGGAGGTCTTTTAACTGGAAGTATAAAAACAGACCATGTTCAAGATGAAAAAAAACCATATACTGTAACAGATGTAGAGAAAGTATTATTTTATTACAAACCAACACCTGTACTGTTCTCAGCTGCAGTTCATTGAATCAGTTTGGCCTTTAAACTTCTCCCCTCTGGACCAAAAAAAAAACTACTATAATACTGCCCCTATATACAAGACTATAACTACTATAATACTGCTCCCTATATACAAGAATATAACTACTATAATACTGCTCCCTATATACAAGAATATAACTACTATAATACTGCCTCCTATATACAAGAATATAACTACTATAATACTGCCTCTATATACAAGAATATAACTACTATAATACTGCCTCCTATATACAAGAATATAACTACTATAATACTGCTCCCTATATACAAGAATATAACTACTATAATACTGCTCCCTATATACAAGAATATAACTACTATAATACTGCCTCCTATATACAAGAATATAACTACTATAATACTGCCTCTATATACAAGAATATAACTACTATAATACTGCCTCCTATATACAAGAATATAACTACTATAATACTGCTCCCTATATACAAGAATATAACTACTATAATACTACCCCCTATATACAAGAATATAACTACTATAATACTGCTCCCTATATACAAGAATATAACTACTATAATACTGCCCCCTATATACAAGAATATAACTACTATAATACTGCCCCCTATATACAAGAATATAACTACTATAACACTGTCCCCTATGTACAAGAATATAACTGCTATAATACTGCCCCTATATACAAGAATATAACTACTATAATACTGCCCCCTATATACAAGAATATAACTACTATAATACTGCCTCCTATATACAAGAATATAACTACTAAAATACTGCCCCCTATATACAGGAATATAACTACTATAATACTGCCCCCTATATACAAGAATATAACTACTATAATACTGCCTCCTATATACAAGAATATAACTACTATAATACTGTCCTCTATATACAAGAATATAACTACTATAATACTGCTCCTATATACAAGAATATAACTACTATAATACTGCCCCCTATATACAAGAATATAACTACTATAATACTGCCCCCTATATACAAGAATATAACTACTATTATACTGCCTCCTATATACAAGAATATAACTACTATAATACTGCCCCTATATACAAGAATATAACTACTATAATACTGCCCCCTATATACAAGAATATAACTACTATAATACTGCCCCTATATACAAGAATATAACTACTATAATACTGCCCACTATATACAAGAATATAACTACTATAATACTGCCCCTATATACAAGAATATAACTACTATAATACTGCCCCTATATACAAGAATATAACTACTATAATACTGCCCCTATATACAAGAATATAACTACTATAATACTGCCCACTATATACAAGAATATAACTACTATAATACTGCCCACTATATACAAGAATATAACTACTATAATACTGCCCCCTATATACAAGAATATAACTACTATAATACTGCTCCTATATACAAGAATATAACTACTATAATACTGACCCTATATACAAGAATATAACTACTATAATACTGCTCCTATATACAAGAATATAACTACTATAATACTGCCCCTATATACAAGAATATAACTACTATAATACTGCCCCTATATACAAGAATATAACTACTATAATACTGCCCCTATATACAAGAATATAACTACTATAATACTGCCCCCTATATACAAGAATATAACTACTATAATACTGCCCCTATATACAAGAATATAACTACTATAATACTGCCCCTATATACAAGAATATAACTACTATAATACTGCCCCTATATACAAGAATATAACTACTATAATACTGCTCCCTATATACAAGAATATAACTACTATAATACTGCCACTATATACAAAAATATAACTACTATAATACTGCCCCCTATATACAAGAATATAACTACTATAATACTGCCTCCTATATACAAGAATATAACTACTATAATACTGTTCCTATATACAAGAATATAACTATTATAATACTGCCCCCTATATACAAGAATATAACTACTATAATACTGCTCCTATATACAAGAATATAACTACTATAATACTGCCCCTATATACAAGAATATAACTACTATAATACTACCCCAATATACAAGAATATAACTACTATAATACTGCTCCTATATACAAGAATATAACTACTATAATACTGCCCCTATATACAAGAATATAACTACTATAAAGCTGCCCCTATATACAAGAATATAACTACTATAATACTGCTCCTATATACAAGAATATAACTACTATAATACTGCCCCTATATACAAGAATATAACAACTATAATACTGCCCCCTATATACAAGAATATAACTACTATAATACTGCCTCCTATATACAAGAATATAACTACTATAATACTGCTCCTATATACAAGAATATAACTACTATAATACTGCTCCTATATACAAGAATATAACTACTATAATACTGCTCCCTATATACAAGAATATAACTACTATAATACTGCCCCCTACATACAAGAATATAACTACTATAATACTGCTCCTATATACAAGAATATAATTACTATAATACTGCCTCCTATATACAAGAATATAACTACTATAATACTGCCTCCTATATACAAGAATATAACTACTATAATACTGCCCCTATATACAAGAATATAATTACTATAATACTGCCTCCTATATACAAGAATATAACTACTATAATACTGCTCCTATATACAAGAATATAACTACTATAATACTGCTCCCTATATACAAGAATATAACTACTATAATACTGCCCCCTACATACAAGAATATAACTACTATAATACTGCTCCTATATACAAGAATATAACTACTATAATACTGCCACTATATACAAGAATATAACTACTATAATACTGCCCCCTATATACAAGAATATAACTACTATAATACTGCCTCCTATATACAAGAATATAACTACTATAATACTGTTCCTATATACAAGAATATAACTATTATAATACTGCCCCCTATATACAAGAATATAACTACTATAATACTGCCCCTATATACAAGAATATAACTACTATAATACTACCCCAATATACAAGAATATAACTACTATAATACTGCCCCTATATACAAGAATATAACTACTATAAAGCTGCCCCTATATACAAGAATATAACTACTATAATACTGCCCCTATATACAAGAATATAACTACTATAATACTACCCCAATATACAAGAATATAACTACTATAATACTGCCTCCTATATACAAGAATATAACTACTATAATACTGCCTCCTATATACAAGAATATAACTACTATAATACTGCTCCTATATACAAGAATATAACTACTATAATACTGCTCCTATATACAAGAATATAACTACTATAATACTGCTCCCTATATACAAGAATATAACTACTATAATACTGCCCCCTACATACAAGAATATAACTACTATAATACTGCCCCTATATACAAGAATATAACTACTATAATACTGCCCCTATATACAAGAATATAATTACTATAATACTGCCCCCTATATACAAGAATATAACTACTATAATACTGCCTCCTATATACAAGAATATAACTACTATAATACTGCTCCTATATACAAGAATATAAACTACTATAATACTGCTCCTATATACAAGAATATAACTACTATAATACTGCTCCCTATATACAAGAATATAACTACTATAATACTGCCCCCTACATACAAGAATATAACTACTATAATACTGCTCCTATATACAAGAATATAACTACTATAATACTGCCCCTATATACAAGAATATAATTACTATAATACTGCCTCCTATATACAAGAATATAACTACTATAATACTGCCTCCTATATACAAGAATATAACTACTACAATACTGCCCCTATATACAAGAATATAATTACTATAATACTGCCTCCTATATACAAGAATATAACTACTATAATACTGCTCCTATATACAAGAATATAACTACTATAATACTGCTCCCTATATACAAGAATATAACTACTATAATACTGCCCCTATATACAAGAATATAACTACTATAATACTGCCTCCTATATACAAGAATATAACTACTAAAATACTGCCCCCTATATACAGGAATATAACTACTATAATACTGCCCACTATATACAAGAATATAACTACTATAATACTGCCTCCTATATACAAGAATATAACTACTATAATACTGTCCTCTATATACAAGAATATAACTACTATAATACTGCTCCTATATACAAGAATATAACTACTATAATACTGCCCCCTATATACAAGAATATAACTACTATAATACTGCCCCTATATACAAGAATATAACTACTATAATACTGCCCCTATATACAAGAATATAACTACTATAATAGTGCTCCTATATACAAGAATATAACTACTATAATACTGCCCCTATATACAAGAATATAACTACTATAATACTGCCCCTATATACAAGAATATAACTACTATAATACTGCTCCCTTTATACAAGAATATAACTACTATAATACTGCCACTATATACAAGAATATAACTACTATAATACTGCCCCCTATATACAAGAATATAACTACTATAATACTGCCTCCTATATACAAGAATATAACTACTATAATACTGTTCCTATATACAAGAATATAACTATTATAATACTGCCCCCTATATACAAGAATATAACTACTATAATACTGCCCCTATATACAAGAATATAACTACTATAATACTACCCCAATATACAAGAATATAACTACTATAATACTGCTCCTATATACAAGAATATAACTACTATAATACTGCCCCTATATACAAGAATATAACTACTATAAAGCTGCCCCTATATACAAGAATATAACTACTATAATACTGCTCCTATATACAAGAATATAATTACTATAATACTGCCCCCTATATACAAGAATATAACTACTATAATACTGCCTCCTATATACAAGAATATAACTACTATAATACTGCTCCTATATACAAGAATATAACTACTATAATACTGCTCCTATATACAAGAATATAACTACTATAATACTGCTCCCTATATACAAGAATATAACTACTATAATACTGCTCCTATATACAAGAATATAACTACTATAATACTACCCCCTATATACAAGAATATAACTACTATAATACTGCCCCCTATATACAAGAATATAACTACTATAATACTGCCCCCTATATACAAGAATATAACTACTATAATACTGCCCCCTATATACAAGAATATAACTACTATAATACTGCCCCTATATACAAGAATATAACTACTATAATACTGCCCCTATATACAAGAATATAACTACTATAATAGTGCTCCTATATACAAGAATATAACTACTATAATACTGCCCCTATATACAAGAATATAACTACTATAATACTACCCCAATATACAAGAATATAACTACTATAATACTGCTCCTATATACAAGAATATAATAACTATAATACTGCCCCCTATATACAAGAATATAACTACTATAATACTGCCCCCTACATACAAGAATATAACTACTATAATACTGCTCCTATATACAAGAATATAACTACTATAATACTGCCCCTATATACAAGAATATAATTACTATAATACTGCCTCCTATATACAAGAATATAACTACTATAATACTGCCTCCTATATACAAGAATATAACTACTATAATACTGCCCCTATATACAAGAATATAATTACTATAATACTGCCTCCTATATACAAGAATATAACTACTATAATACTGCTCCTATATACAAGAATATAACTACTATAATACTGCTCCTATATACAAGAATATAACTACTATAATACTGCTCCCTATATACAAGAATATAACTACTATAATACTGCCCCCTACATACAAGAATATAACTACTATAATACTGCTCCTATATACAAGAATATAACTACTATAATACTGCCCCTATATACAAGAATATAACTACTATAATACTGCCTCCTATATACAAGAATATAACTACTATAATACTGCTCCTATATACAAGAATATAACTACTATAATACTGCTCCCTATATACAAGAATATAACTACTATAATACTGCCCCTATATACAAGAATATAATTACTATAATACTGCCTCCTATATACAAGAATATAACTACTATAATACTGCTCCTATATACAAGAATATAACTACTATAATACTGCCCCTATATACAAGAATATAACTACTATAATACTGCCCCCTATATACAAGAATATAACTACTATAATACTGCCCCCTATATACAAGAATATAACTACTATAATACTGCCCTATGTACAAGAATATAACTACTATAATACTGCTCCCTATATACAAGAATATAACTACTATAATACTGCCCCTATATACAAGAATATAACTACTATAATACTGCTCCTATATACAAGAATATAACTACTCTAATCACTAAGAGTAAGATACAGTTGATACTCTAATCATTGTGTACGTGGTCATCTGTCTGTGATCCGGGAGGCCGTCCACACTAAATAAACAGTGGAGTTTGATATATAACGGTACCTTCAGGATCCGGGGTAACTAATATCTCCACTTCTGCAGACAGACTTGTGAAAAAATCTTTCAAGAAAAACAAGGCATCCTAAAAAAGAAGAAGTAGGGAAATGAAATGAGACATTGTCACAGCCCCGCCCCCTTCACTCACGTCACTAAAGTTCTGATATGCTGTAATATAAATTAAAGGGTTATTCCCATGTAAGACATTTCTGGCCTATCTGCAGGACCTGCACCGATGTCAAGAACAGGGATCCCCCGAGCCGTCTGGGCAGATACATGAGGGTAGGAGGAGGGTGAAATATTTGGGGAAACGCTGCCAGATTTCTTGTCTGGTAAATAACTCTGCTTTCCTGTATCTGTAATGTTATCTCTGAAACGTACAAACTCTTGGATTGTCTTTAACCCCTTAGTGACCGGGCCTGAAAACACCGTAATGACCAGCGGCATTTTTCTGTTTTTGCCTCTCTGCATTTCATCACCCATATTTGTTTTTTTGGTCATTGACGTGGCTGTATGAGGCCCCCCCTGCAGTTTGGGTGAAATTGTGTATTTACTTACGGTGTGAATTTTGGGAAAAGTGAATCTCGGCCTTTTTTTCCTTGTTTATTTTTAGGCCGTTCATATTTCACACGAAATAACCTGTTAAAACCATTCTTGAGGTTATTGCGGTTGTGTAGATACCTAATATGTGTAGTTTTTATGTCATGTGGTGTCATTAAAATATATTAGATGTCAAATAATGCTTTGTTGTGGTGGACGTTTGTGTTGGTTTGTTTTTGTTGTAATCCTATTAATGGCTTACAGTATTTGTAGCTGTATTTCGTACTTGTAATGTATTAGCGTACTCCTGTATAACAGCGGCTGCTGGTAGGGCAGAATGTAGTGTGTCCGAACAGCAGGCAAACGGAACAGACAGCCCTGGAGTGCTTTGTAGGTCCCCAGGACTGACTGCAGAGGGATTCCACGGTCTGTGATTGCATCATGGGAACCCCGGTGATGCGATCAAAGAGGGGAATTCCCTTTGATCATGGTGTGTGCATGGGCTGCGGCAATCCAAGGGTGAATCAGCTGGTGGTTTGTCTTTTTCCCCACCCCAGCTGTGTTCAGGAGGCTGCCCTGAGATCAGGAGCTGTTAGTTCCGTGTCCTGCTTGGAGGATGAGCGATCACACAAGTGCTCACCAGTCTCATCTACAGAGCCGGCACAAGACGTGGCCGTAGATGGTGGTCGTGTGCCGGCTGGTGTTGAAAGTAGGTGGGTGGTGAGGAAGGGGTTAAGTTGTGCGTTTTCTCCCCAGTTGGTTTTTTGTGTGTGTGCAGTTTTGTACCTCATGTGTCTAGTTGTGTTGATGATGCGCTTGACGAGCTGTATTATGCCTAGATGTGTGCCTCTCCGCCCCTATATGTTTAGCTGTAGCCTAAGGGGAAGGCACTCGTGCAGGGGCGGCACGAGAGCAGGAAGCACGGCTGCCTAAGTGTCACGTTGACAAAGTGTCCTGGCAGTTACACAAGGCAGTGTCACGTTGACAAAGTGTCCTGGCAGTTACACAAGGCAGTGTCACGTTGACAAAGTGTCCTGGCAGTTACACAAGGCAGTGTCACGTTGACAAAGTGTCCTGGCAGTTACACAAGGCAGTGTCACGTTGACAAAGTGTCCTGGCAGTTACACAAGGCAGTTGGCCACGGCAGAGGGGCCGGAGAACCCAGCACCAACTGCCCACTTCTAACACCTGCACGGGCATACCAGGCCAGCTTCTTACACCCCATACACCATGTGCGCTGCCTGATTTCTCACTCGAGAAGTTACTGCTTTACAAACCAAACACCCATTAGCCACTACAACATCATCACACCCTCTCTCCTTCCCATCTCCCAGCCACTATTCACTATTCACTTAGCAAAACAACATTCGCCCATCTCAACCCACAGCTCAACACAACAAATCCTCTGCGGCCTCTTTCCATTCTCCTCCTACTCCCTGCAGGGCTCATCTCTCCCAACCCTGCACCTCCCTTCTCTTCGGCCAAGCTCAACCACTTACCTGCCACACAGAGAAACCCTGCACATCTCCGCCACGGTTCTGGTAGGTCTTCTCCTGCCGGGTTTACCCGTGCCCTCTGCAATTCTCACTCCGTGTCAAACACATTCACCTTTAGTCATGACTGAGGCGATGTTCACACGGCAGCGTGCATTACGGCGGAAATTACAGAGCTGGTTTCAAGGCAAAACCAGCTCCGGAATTTCAGCCGTCATTGCTCGGACTCACGTTTTTCGCGGGGGGAATTACAGATGTCATTGGAGCGGTTTTTCAATGGAGTCAATGAGAAACACCTCCAATTACATCCCAAGAAGTGACATGCACTTCTTTGACGCAGGCGTCTTTTTACGCCCCGCCTTTTGACTGCGGCGTGTACAAAAAAAAAAGCCTGTCTGTACAGAATATGGTAAAAACCCATGGAGTTCAATGGGCGGATGTTTGCCGGCGGTTTGGAGCCGTATTTTCAGACGTAATTCGAGGCGTTCAAAACCCCAAATTACGTCCGTAGATAGGGTGTGTGAACATACCCTTATTCCTTTCGAACTCTCTCAACCTTCTGGCTCTTACAGAAACATGGCTACACCTGTCTGACACGGCTTCCCCTGCTGCTCTATCTTATGGTGGTCTCCAGTTCTCTCATGCCCCCAGACCTGAGAACAGGCAGGGTGGAGGGGTAGGTATACTTCTTTCCCCACACTGCACTTTCCAGGTCATTCCCCCGGTCCCCTCACTCACATTTCCCTCTTTTGAAGTCCACACCCTCAGACTCTTTCACCCTTTTCCCCTCCGAGTGGCAGTTGTCTACCGCCCCCCGGGCTCACCCCGCCAATTCCTGGATCACTTTGCTGCCCGGCTTCCACAACTTCTCTCCTCTGAAACACCCACTCTCATCATGGGTGACTTCCACATCCCCATTGATAACCCAATCTCTTCATCTGCCTCCCAGTTTCTATCTTTAACCTCGTCCCTCGGTCTGTCACAACTTACTAACTCTCCTACACATGAAGACAGACATTCACTTGACCTGCTCTTCTTCCGGCTCTGCTCAGTTTCTGACTTTATTAACTCTCCTCTCCCGCTCTCGGACCACAATCTTCTCTGCTTTACTATCAAATATTCTCTGCCTCCTCAGGTCATCCCTACGTATCAGACATACAGAAATCTACATGCCATTAACACTGTGAAACTCCTAGACCGTCTACAGTCCTCATTGTCCCCTATCTCTTCCCTCTCCTGTCCCAATCTGGCTGCCAAACTTTACAATAACACTCTCAAGAATACATTGGATGAAGCAGCCCCCCCTACACTCCGAACCACCCGACAAAGACGACCCTGGCACACGCCTCGAGCACCGCTGAAGAAAGCCGGATTAACGACTGTGGAAATCTGCAGGCAATGAGATTTTCTCCATAATTAGAAATTTATGCTCAAAAGTTACACCTCTGCCCTTCACCGCGCCGAACAAGTCCACGTCACCCCCTCATCTCCACACTAATAATCCAAAACACCTCTTTGATACCTTTCACTCCCTCTTTAGTCCTAAATCACAGATCTCAGTGCTGAAGACATGGCCACCTATTTTACAATTAAAATTGACAACATCCGGCATGATATTATCTCCCAGTCCCCAAGTAACATCGATCCCCTTCCCTCCCGCACTCAACATCTGTTGGGGAAAAAGGGAACGACCAAAGAACAATTTAGAACGAGATTGGTTTTGTTAAATGCATTTAAATTCGAAGATTAGTGATTGTTCTTTCTTTTTCAATTAGCATTTACTTGCAAAAAGGTTACAGATGAAGGGTCTGCGGAAGAGATGCTACTTGCAGGGGTGGGGTAGGTGGGGGCCATGGCTCCCAGGGTACTACCCGCAGCCGTACTAAAATTAGGATGTGCAAAGCAGCCGAGGACTTGAGGAACTCGCAACTTCTGCCAAGTAAACCAGGCGATTGGACATCGATGAAACAAATGTTATCACAAGCGAAGAGCGTGAATCTCACTCCGCTGATCGCTGTAAACAACGAGGATAAAATCTCAGATAGATTTTTCCCACCAGGGAGGATCAGTGCTAATCTAATTCAATTTATAGAAAAATGATTCCAAGGAAAAATGTGATAGGATAAACTCAAGAATAGATCAATTCACTGGAACGTCATTTTAATTGCCAGTTGGTGAGTTAATTACTGTAGGTCTGGCTCGCTGCTCCCTGTTTAGCCTCACAAGTTGGTTTCCACATCCTTCTTTATAAAAGAGAAAGTCCAAAATATGAAAAAAAAGCAACTTTGCAAATAGTTTGGATAAAGAAAAACTCCTGTCGTTTTGTGAATACAGCTCCTATGCAGATCTATGTGTCTTCATGGTTACAAACTAGAAAAAAAAAACCTGCGTAGTCTGATCTTACAGTCATATGTTACTCCACTTCCTCTATAGGCAGTAGGAAAGGAGTACCCATATCTCCTAACATTTAAATCCCAAATCGTGGGACTGTTTATAATACCTTTTGCATACTTTTTACGTAAATCGACATCTGACCCAATAACAGAAGAAGAAGTCTCCAGGCTCCTCTTTTCTCTCTACACAGCCCCTATTGGACAAACCATCAGCAGATTTGGCTTCCAGTACCATCTCTACGCTGATGACACCCAATTATATACCTCTTCCCGTGACATCACCCCTGCTCTAATACAGAACACCAGTGATTGTCTGTCCGCTGTCTCTAACATCATGTCCTCTCTCTATCTGAAACTGAGCTCCTTGTGTTCCCACCATCTACAAACCTCCCTAAACCTGATGTCTCCATCTCTGTGTGTGGCACTACCATCACTCCTAAGCAGCACGCCCGCTGTCTCTATCGCTATCATAACTCCTAGGCAGCACGCCCGCTGTCTCTATCATAACTCCTAAGCACCACGCCCGCTGTCTCTATCATAACTCCTAAGCACCACGCCCGCTGTCTCTATCGCTATCATAACTCCTAAGCACCACGCCCGCTGTCTCTATCGCTATCATAACTCCTAAGCACCACGCCCGCTGTCTCTATCGCTATCATAACTCCTAAGCACCACGCCCGCTGTCTCTATCGCTATCATAACTCCTAAGCACCACGCCCGCTGTCTCTATCGCTATCATAACTCCTAGGCAGCACGCCCGCTGTCTCTATCGCTATCATAACTCCTAAGCAGCACGCCCGCTGTCTCTATCATAACTCCTAGGCAGCACGCCCGCTGTCTCTATCATAACTCCTAGGCAGCACGCCCGCTGTCTCTATCGCTATCATAACTCCTAGGCAGCACGCCCGCTGTCTCTATCACTATCATAACTCCTAAGCAGCACGCCCGCTGTCTCTATCATAACTCCTAGGCAGCACGCCCGCTGTCTCTATCATAACTCCTAAGCACCACGCCCGCTGTCTCTATCGCTATCATAACTCCTAGGCAGCACGCCCGCTGTCTCTATCGCTATCATAACTCCTAGGCAGCACGCCCGCTGTCTCTATCGCTATCATAACTCCTAGGCAGCACGCCCGCTGTCTCTATCACTATCATAACTCCTAAGCAGCACGCCCGCTGTCTCTATCATAACTCCTAGGCAGCACGCCCGCTGTCTCTATCATAACTCCTAAGCACCACGCCCGCTGTCTCTATCGCTATCATAACTCCTAAGCACCACGCCCGCTGTCTCTATCGCTATCATAACTCCTAAGCACCACGCCCGCTGTCTCTATCGCTATCATAACTCCTAGGCAGCACGCCCGCTGTCTCTATCGCTATCATAACTCCTAAGCACCACGCCCGCTGTCTCTATCATAACTCCTAGGCAGCACGCCCGCTGTCTCTATCGCTATCATAACTCCTAGGCAGCACGCCCGCTGTCTCTATCACTATCATAACTCCTAGGCAGCACGCCCGCTGTCTCTATCATAACTCCTAAGCACCACGCCCGCTGTCTCTATCGCTATCATAACTCCTAGGCAGCACGCCCGCTGTCTCTATCATAACTCCTAAGCACCACGCCCGCTGTCTCTATCATAACTCCTAAGCACCACGCCCTCTGTCTCTATCATAACTCCTAAGCACCACGCCCGCTGTCTCTATCATAACTCCTAGGCAGCACGCCCGCTGTCTCTATCATAACTCCTAGGCAGCACGCCCGCTGTCTCTATCACTATCATAACTCCTAGGCAGCACGCCCGCTGTCTCTATCATAACTCCTAAGCACCACGCCCGCTGTCTCTATCGCTATCATAACTCCTAGGCAGCACGCCCGCTGTCTCTATCATAACTCCTAAGCACCACGCCCGCTGTCTCTATCATAACTCCTAAGCACCACGCCCGCTGTCTCTATCATAACTCCTAAGCACCACGCCCGCTGTCTCTATCGCTATCATAACTCCTAAGCACCACGCCCGCTGTCTCTATCGCTATCATAACTCCTAAGCACCACGCCCGCTATCGCTATCATAACTCCTAAGCACCACGCCCGCTGTCTCTATCGCTATCATAACTCCTAAGCACCACGCCCGCTGTCTCTATCATAACTCCTAGGCAGCACGCCCGCTGTCTCTATCATAACTCCTAGGCAGCACGCCCGCTGTCTCTATCGCTATCATAACTCCTAGGCAGCACGCCCGCTGTCTCTATCGCTATCATAACTCCTAGGCAGCACGCCCGCTGTCTCTATCGCTATCATAACTCCTAAGCAGCACGCCCGCTGTCTCTATCATAACTCCTAGGCAGCACGCCCGCTGTCTCTATCATAACTCCTAAGCACCACGCCCGCTGTCTCTATCGCTATCATAACTCCTAAGCACCACGCCCGCTGTCTCTATCGCTATCATAACTCCTAAGCACCACGCCCGCTGTCTCTATCGCTATCATAACTCCTAAGCACCACGCCCGCTGTCTCTATCGCTATCATAACTCCTAGGCAGCACGCCCGCTGTCTCTATCGCTATCATAACTCCTAAGCACCACGCCCGCTGTCTCTATCATAACTCCTAGGCAGCACGCCCGCTGTCTCTATCGCTATCATAACTCCTAGGCAGCACGCCCGCTGTCTCTATCGCTATCATAACTCCTAGGCAGCACGCCCGCTGTCTCTATCACTATCATAACTCCTAGGCAGCACGCCCGCTGTCTCTATCATAACTCCTAAGCACCACGCCCGCTGTCTCTATCGCTATCATAACTCCTAGGCAGCACGCCCGCTGTCTCTATCGCTATCATAACTCCTAGGCAGCACGCCCGCTGTCTCTATCGCTATCATAACTCCTAGGCAGCACGCCCGCTGTCTCTATCACTATCATAACTCCTAAGCAGCACGCCCGCTGTCTCTATCATAACTCCTAAGCACCACGCCCGCTGTCTCTATCGCTATCATAACTCCTAAGCAGCACGCCCGCTGTCTCTATCATAACTCCTAGGCAGCACGCCCGCTGTCTTTATCGCTATCATAACTCCTAAGCACCACGCCCGCTGTCTCTATCGCTATCATAACTCCTAAGCACCACGCCCGCTGTCTCTATCGCTATCATAACTCCTAAGCACCACGCCCGCTGTCTCTATCACTATCATAACTCCTAGGCAGCACGCCCGCTGTCTCTATCATAACTCCTAAGCACCACGCCCGCTGTCTCTATCGCTATCATAACTCCTAGGCAGCACGCCCGCTGTCTCTATCGCTATCATAACTCCTAGGCAGCACGCCCGCTGTCTCTATCGCTATCATAACTCCTAGGCAGCACGCCCGCTGTCTCTATCACTATCATAACTCCTAAGCAGCACGCCCGCTGTCTCTATCATAACTCCTAAGCACCACGCCCGCTGTCTCTATCGCTATCATAACTCCTAAGCAGCACGCCCGCTGTCTCTATCATAACTCCTAGGCAGCACGCCCGCTGTCTTTATCGCTATCATAACTCCTAAGCACCACGCCCGCTGTCTCTATCGCTATCATAACTCCTAAGCACCACGCCCGCTGTCTCTATCGCTATCATAACTCCTAAGCACCACGCCCGCTGTCTCTATCGCTATCATAACTCCTAAGCAGCACGCCCGCTGTCTCTATCATAACTCCTAGGCAGCACGCCCGCTGTCTCTATCATAACTCCTAAGCAGCACGCCCGCTGTCTCTGGGTTATTTTTGACTCAGATCTTTCCTTTACTCCTCACATACAATCACTTTCACGCTCCTGTCATTTTCACCTCAAAAACATCTCCAGAATCCGCTCTTTTCTTACGGAGGAAACCGCCAAAACTCTCATTGTTGCTCTGATTCACTCTCGTCTTGACTCCTGTAACTCATTACTAGTCGGTCTTCCCCCTCACTAAACTCTCCCCTCTCCAATCTATCCTCAATGCAGCAGCCAGGCTCATATTTATGACCAACCGCTACACCAACGCCTCTAATCTGTGCCAGTCACTGCACTGCACCGCTACACCAACGCCTCTAATCTGTGCCAGTCACTGCACTGGTTGCCCATCCCCTTCAGAATAAAATTCAAACTTATTACTCTCACCCACAAAGCTCTCCACAGTGCTGCACCTCCTTACATCTCCTCCCTCATCTCTGTCTACCACCCTACTCGGGCTCTACGTTCTGCCAACGACCTTAGATTAAAATCCTCCATAATCCGAACCTCCCACTTCCGTCTCCAGGATTTCTCTCGTGCTGCACCCGTCCTCTGGAATGTGCTACCCCAGACAATCAGATTAATTCCCAATATCCACAGTTTTAAACGTGCCCTGAAAACACATCTATTTAGACAGGCCTATAACATTCCCTAATCTGACTCCTTTCCATGGCCCTCCTTTTAGATTAGTCATCAGAATAAGATTCCCTCACACTCCTTCTCTTCATGTCCGTCATACACGGATACTGGCTGGTGACCGGCTCATGCAGCTTTATGTTACCACCGCATGTGTATAAAAATGGCTGGACTATTGTACAGAACAAAGACTGTTACACTTTGTGTCTCCTTTATTTCCTCATAGATTGTAAGCTCTTGTGATCAGGGTCCTCAC
Organism: Rhinoderma darwinii; assembly: GCF_050947455.1. Lineage (NCBI taxonomy): Eukaryota > Metazoa > Chordata > Amphibia > Anura > Rhinodermatidae > Rhinoderma > Rhinoderma darwinii. Next base: position 75,657,540 of record NC_134698.1, on the reverse strand, counting down.
TCCTCCTGTCTGAATTGTAAATGAACTTTGTCACTATGTAATGTCTGATATTGTTTGTTTCATGTTCCCTCTAAATTGTAAAGTGCTGCGTAATATGTTGGCGCTATATAAATAAAGATTATTATTATTTGCTCCTCTTCCGGGTGGAGTCGGCCCTTCCATTCTCTCTGTTCTGTGTTTGATCTTTTCCTGGTAATTACTTTACCAGTACTAAGATGTTCTGATGGTAAAGTCATTCTCCACTATCTTAACAATCTTATTCCGGAGCCTTTATAAAAGCAACGCGCTCAATTGTTCTGCAAGTGATGGAGATAAAGGAAGAAGCACATTAATAATTGTCGGGAAAGGGCCAGATCCTGTGTGTCCCGGACAAGAAGGAGTTGGTGGTTAATCGGTGGAAAAAGTATAAAACAGAGAAATTCCTATAATCCATCATTTAATAATCCAGAAAGTCTGGTAATCCGGCACTTGTTTCCATCACCGAACAGCAATACAATGCAGAAGACGGAGCAGAGAGAAAAAATAAGGAGTGTTCGTTGTAATACAAAAACAAAACACCTCCAAACCCCCTTTAAGTTGAGCGACTTTGCAGTTACATTACATTACTTATCCTGTACTGATCTCAGTTACATCTTGTATTATAGCACTCCAGAGCTGCAGTCACTATTCTGCTGGTGGAGTCACTGTGTACATACATTACATTACTTATCCTGTACTGATCCTGAGTTACATCCTGTATTATACTCCAGAGCTGCACTCACTATTCTACTGGAGGAGTCACTGTGTACATACATTACTTATCCTGTACTGATCCTGAGTTACATCCTGTATTATACTCCAGAGCTGCACTCACTATTCTGCTGGTGGAGTTACTGTGTACATACATTACATTACTTATCCTGCACTGATCCTGAGTTACATCCTGTATTATACTCCAGAGCTGCACTCACTATTCTGCTGGTGGAGTCACTGTGTACATACATTACATTACTTATCTTATACTGATCCTGAGTTACATCCTGTATTACACTCCAGAGCTGCACTCACTATTCTGCTGGTGGAGTCACTGTGTACATACATTACATTACTTATCCTGTACTGATCTCAGTTACATCTTGTATTATAGCACTCCAGAGCTGCACTCACTATTCTGCTGGTGGAGTCACTGTGTACATACATTACATTACTTATCTTATACTGATCCTGAGTTACATCCTGTATTACACTCCAGAGCTGCACTCACTATTCTGCTGGTGGAGTCACTGTGTACATACATTACATTACTTATCCTATACTGATCCTGAGTTATATCCTGTATTATACTCCGGAGCTGCACTCACTATTCTGCTGGTGGAGTCACTTTATACATACATTACATTACTTATCCTGTACTCATTCAGAGTTACATCCTGTATTATACTCCAGAGCTGCACTCACTATTCTGCTGGTGGAGTCACTGTGTACATACATTACATTACTTATCCTGTACTGATCCTGAGTTATATCCTGTATTATACTCCAGAGCTGCACTCACTATTCTGCTGGTGGAGTCACTGTGTACATACATTACATGACTTATCCAGTACTGATCCTGAGTTAAATCTTGTATTATACTCCAGAGCTGCACTCACTATTCTGCTGGTGGAGTCACTGTGTACATACATTACATGACTTATCCAGTACTGATCCTGAGTTACATCCTGTATTATACTCCAGAGCTGCACTCACTATTCTGCTGGTGGAGTCACTGTGTACATACATTACATTACTTATCCTGTACTGATCTCAGTTACATCTTGTATTATAGCACTCCAGAGCTGCACTCACTATTCTGCTGGTGGAGTCACTGTGTACATACATTACATTACTTATCCTATACTGATCCTGAGTTATATCCTGTATTATACTCCAGAGCTGCACTCACTATTCTGCTGGAGGAGTCACTGCGTACATACATTACATTACTTATCCTGTACTCATTCAGAGTTACATCCTGTATTATACTCCAGAGCTGCATTCACTATTCTACTGGTGGAGTCACTGTGTACATACATTACATTACTTACCCTGTACTGATCCTGAGTTACAACCTGTAATATACTCCAGAGCCGCACTCCCTATTCTGCAGTCTTCAGAGCGTTTCACTACCTGTTTGCACAGAGATTGCTTTGATGATTTGCAAACTGGGAAGTAATCGTTACACCAGACTCCGTTTTCCTAGATTAGATTGTTATACAAAGTGCCCCCTACATTTTTGGGGCTCAGCTAAACGGTTAGGGGTGTCTAATTACCAACTTGTTGACTGTTTTTAGTGGCAAACAGCAGAATTGAAAATGCAGCTCTGGAGTATAATAGGACCAGTATAGTGTGTACCATATCCCTTATACGGTTAACATCTATACAATACCGGATAACAGGATAACACCTAGTTGCCCCCGCCATTGTTCACTGGCCCGCTGTACTTCTAAATATATGTAATGTAATTGGGTAAATCCTTAGATGTATTTAACAACTTTCCTTAGCACTGTTGCCCCCTACTGGAGACATCTCTGAACTACATCCCTGTCTCAAAGTTTATATTACCTGGTCAATGTTGAGGCGGAGCGGCATGAGCGTCACCAGCAAACAACATTCTTGTGGAGAATGGGAAGATTCAGGTCGGACATTTAAGGCTTTGATTGTAAGCTGGAAAAAAAGAGAATATTTGACTGACTGTTTTTTTCTTCTCTCGGCCGCTGTGTGAACGGAATACAAAACATCTGGAGCATCACAAGAGAACATAACGCATGACTTCTAGGCACAACGTGAGAGCAAACGGCACATCGTTCCCCTGTGAAGCCACGTGCTGCTCCTGCTCCGAGACGGGAGCCGTTCTCACCACAGCAGGATAATAGAGACGGGTCACAGAAGAGGCATTCCAGAAAGTTCTGCTAAGGCTTCGTTCACATCTGCGTCAGGGCTCCGTTAGCCGACTACGGTATTCATCCTGTCAAAACGACGGAACCCTTGCACAACGGGGACAAACTGAAACCATTGGCACCGGATCCGTCACCATTGAAATCAATGGTGATGGAAACGGAAATCTCTGGTTTCAGTTTGTGTCAGTCAGGGCTCCGTTCCGACATAAATCTCCGACGGAACGAAAAAAAAAATGGTCTGCTTCAAGATTGTTTTGATAGAGTCCAATGCACCTAAAATGAAAAATGAAGCAACTTTGCAATAAGTCTTCATTAAAAATGTCTTAGTCTTGTTTATACAGCTCCTATGCAGAGCTGTGTCTCCATGGTAACAGACAACAAACCCAGTGTAGTCAGATCCTTAAGTCATGCTCTCATTTATTTCCTACTTTTTGCTAACCTACAGAATAGAAGTAAACAAAGTAGGGGATAGATGGAAGTGTGACTGCTGCAAGATCAGACTACACAGGGTTTGTTTGCAGTCTGCTACCATGGAAATTATATATATTTTTTTAAATTAACATATTTTGCAAAGTAGCTTCATTTTAAGCTCTGTTCACATCACCGTTTTGACCCTTACTTCAGGAGGTATGTATCGGGCAGTCTCCCAACGTATACCCCTGAGTGAAGGCTGCAATGTATCCCACTGTAAAGGCATACAGTGGGATACGTCGCCATACAGCCCTTGACCACCTTAATAGATCTCAGGTTAGGGCCCTGTCTCCCCGGCAGCTTCTTCAAAGCCTAGAGCAGGGTAGTGACTCACCAGGTGGTGCTTGTACTGGGTGGGCACGGTACTGGACGCAGCTCTTCCCCCGTCACTGTCCCAGAAGATAGTGTCGCCCCAAGCGCCAATACAGCCGGAAAAGCTATCAGACGGAAGCTCCAGTGAATATTTGTCAATATATGGACAATTACGTCACTGGAGTTCCCTATGTATACGTATAACAGAGGCCTCTGACAGATGCCATACATTGGCATCCCTCACCCATAGGTAAGTATAGCATCCGTTAAAACGTATATTTTAATGTATGGAATAGTGCAGTCTACTATGCAATTCCCTACTTATTTTGCAATATACCAGCCCAACAGAGGCCAAAAGGATAATCCTGCCATACGCGCTTAAAGTGGGGCAAAAACTCCATGTGAACAGGGCCATAGATGCACTTACACAATAAATTAAAAAAAAGTGGGTTTTAAAGTTAGAGCCTCACACACGAGCGTGTTCAGTCCGTGATATACGGTCCGTACGTCGGCTGCATTTCCCGGACTGAACGCACTGCCGGGAGCCGGGCTCCTGCCATCATAGTTATCTATGGCGCTAGGAGTCGCTGCCTCGCTGCGGGACAACTGTCCTGTACTGTCATCATGTTTTCAGTACGGAACGGTAGTTCCAGAGAGGCAGTGACACCCAGCGCCATAGATAACTATGATGGCAGGAGCCCGGCTCCCTGCAGTGCGTTCAGTCCGGGAAAAGCGGCCGACGTACAGACCGTATATCACGGACCGAACACGCTCGCGTTTTCGTGTGTGCGCGTGCGTCTCCTTAGTCATAGGTTTTGGGTATTTACTAAAACAGACAAGTCAGGAGGTCCTCTATAGGAGGGGGCCCTTCTTATTTTTCGCAAATCCCTTTAAAAAGGTTGCACAGATCTAACCTTATTAGCAGCGTCATGTCGGACAGTCGGGTTTCTAGGAATGCCTAATAACCCCCGGTATTTTTATGAGGAATGTCAGGCAGCACATCCCGAGAAACCAGACAGTCTCAGATCTTCATCTCAAATCCGAAAACAGCCAAAAAGGCTCAGGCTGCGTTCACACGAGCGTGACAGATTTACGTGCGTAAAATCTGTCCGTGCGCGTTGCGTTTTTGCATCAGTGTGCTTTGCGTGTTTTTCACGCACTTTCAAGCGCTTCATTCTTTTTTATTTTTTTCTCTCAACGTAATTGATGCGTGAAACACGGATAGTGCACTGATGCGCGTCCGTGGTTTTCACGCACTCGTGGACTTCAATGGGCGACTAGGTGCGAGAAAACTTCTGCATGTGTGAACAGCCCCATTGAAATCAATGGCTCCGTGTGTTGTTTTACACGCACAGCACACAGATGAGAATCACGCTCGTGTGAATGAGCCCTAAGTAGGACATAAAGGTTTTTTTTTTCCATTGATCGCACGTGAGGACAAAGTACCAGGGTATACAGCGGATTGTCGATTGTGGAGGTATCCGTTGTCTAGAATGAGGGGGACGCACACCTCGACATTCAGGTATTGCCCCATGAATGGGGCCGAGTGGCTTTTCTCTGCACAACACCTGGGTGGGACTGGCGCTGTACAGAGAAAACACCGTAGGAACTCTTACTTCTTTGGTCCCTGTAGTCGGAGATCCCCCGATCTGCAGGTGGCGTCATTCTCCAGCAATATGTGGTCACTATCTAAGATTGGAATACCCCTTTAAACCGTGCGATTCTCTCCCTTACTAATGAGCTTATCAGCTCCCGCTATAATATACTGCAGCTAGAAGCGGAAACGTCGGTTAGAGATAATCAGATAAAGGGCCGGATATAAAGCAGACCCTCACGTGGCAGCGGTGCTGCGAGCTGCATTTCATTTCAAGATAAACAAGGAAATCGCTCCCACGTCTCTAAACGTTGTGGTTGGAAATCTGCATTATTTTATACGTAGGAACATGATTTGTGATGTCACCGCTGCCCCCACAATGTATCCCCCGGTCATCATATACAGCTGCTTACTGGGCACTCACTTAAAGCTATAGGCATGGATTTGGTCAGTCTATGGGAACGAACGCACTAGGTGGAGACGCTGCGTCAAACTACACAGCGAATCCGACATAAAACCCGCAGCGCAATCCAATCCGAAAAACTGCACTACATTGAGGTACGGTTTTGTGGGTGGAGTTTGAGGCGTAAAGCAGCGCTAGAAAAACAAATTCATACCGTAGTCACGGCGACGCGTCCCTCTATTCTGAGCAAAGCACAACCTCCTGGGATGACGCTATAGTCCATGTGACCGCTGAAGCTTTTGATTGGCTGCAGCAGTCACAGGGGATAAAACGTCACCCCAGGAGGCCGGACCGCATCGCGAAGACTACGGCAGCGGGGTAAGGAAGACCTTTTTTTTTGTAGCAGAATCGCAGCATTTCTGCCACAAAAGTCGTAACACATATTTCTACAGAAAACAGAAAAGCAGCGATTTCGCAGTATGAATTTAAATGCTGCGGATTAAAAAAACAAAACGCACATCAAATTATGAAGCTTTTTACAGCCGATTTGTCCACTGTAGTACGCTGCGGAACTTTCCGCAATGAAATCCGTTGCTGAAAATTTGTAGTTTATCCGCCTGTAGTGTGTTCTTACCCTATAAACGATTATAATCTCTGTATACATCCTTCCCGTATCAGGAGTAGCTAAAGAATAGCGCCACCTAGTGACCTAGAGTTTTAGAGCATGCACACGAGATCTTATTCATTTTCAATGGGTGTAATGTGACATTTGCCTTGCTGCCACAACAGCTGTAACCGTCGAGGGACCCCAAGCCGTCAACTCAGCAGCCAGAAGAACAGGGGACGCCCTGACAGGTCGACCGCTTTAATATCCAGCCATTTATCTGCATTTAGTTCGTCTCAATCTGTAACAACTACTTTATCCGCTTAGACTTGTTGCTTGTGCGGCTGCGCCTTGCTGGTGCCATTTGTGTTTTTTTTTATACCACTAATGAAGTCCGACATCAGCAGCCGACGGCCCAAGAGAAGGATAAGGAGCCGCTGATCTAAGAAATGAAAAGAGGGGTCGTGTTCATTCCCTACCTCTCCCCCGCGCTGGACGGATCGTAGAATAAGGAGTGATGGTCTTACCATATTTGAATGGGCTTTCCTTGGCATCTCCTTGCTGCAGTACAGGTGAAGGAATTTGTTCATTTGAGAGGAGGCCAAGCGATCCCTAATCTCCAGGTCCTGGACGATAAACACCTGACGTGACACGGGCTGTTCTGAAAGGGTAAACTCTGCCGACTCATCCGCCTGCGGGTAAACCTCATGCTGGAACTTAACCTGTGCACAAAGACAAAGAACTTCAGGAAGGATCAATGCGAATAGGTCAAAAATTCATCTGGAATAAAAGGGGCCATGGATGTGGTCACATGGTGCGGCTCGGCCAATTAGTGGCCCATAATTTACATACAGTGCCCCTAGTGATAAATGGAGTTTACGCTGGCCACACACGAGAGTAAAGTCGGTCGAAATGTCCAAAATTGTCCACGGACTTTAAACCACCCATTTAGTCCATCATTCGCAATGGACAACGACAGACATTTGTGATCAGCCAGGTTGCAAAATTTTGTCCGTGGTCGGCCGAAACTACGGGTGCACGGCTTAAATCGGCCGCATTTTTTAAAAAACTGACTCATAACAGAGTAAACTGGCCGATCAGGGAGTCCGTTTTAAAAAAAATATAAAAATGAGGGATGGATCGCACGGACGATTGTTCGGCCGATCAATGTCCCATGTGTATGGCCGGCTTTAGAGAAGTGGCTTTCCAATCTGTGGCTCTAAAGCTGTGGCAAAACTAGAACTCCCAGCATGTTGAGATCACTGCCTTAGGCCATCTATAGTCAGAACATACAAGAAATTTGCTGTTCAGGAGTCTTGGGAAGTTGGGTGACGACCCCCAGTGGGAGGAGTTGTAATGACAGCTCCACTGGAGATGGTGCAGATACGGTATATGCACTGTAATTATATTGAATATATTGATTTACCTTGGTCAGCTGAATCTCCATCAGCAAGTCTTGATTTCTCCCCCGACCGCCACGGACTGCGCTGCTGGCTCTCCTTGTTGGGGTACTCGATGGGGAGCTGTGAGGGCTCCTGTCCATAAAATAACAACAAGTATAAAAAAACCATACTGCCCATTGCCCAAGATGCCTTCCTTATATCCCTATGCAGTCACTTGGTCTTGAGGTTTTGTAGTACTAATAGTCCCAGCAAAATGGCAAAGGAATATTGAACCACTAGTTTCCAGCTTGTGTGACCCTACTTTGTCCAACTTTGCAACCAATTTATTTTTTTGTTCCAAAGCGGAAAAAAATGAAACAAACTTTGCAGTAGGTCTTCATTAAAAATCTCCCATAGTTGTGTCTACAGCTCCTATGCAGACCTATGTGTCTCCATGGTTACAGACTACAAACGTTCTCTATGTAGTCGGATGCTACAGTCACATTGCCGTTCATCTGTCCACTACTTCTTGCAAACCTATCAAATGTCTGTAAGAAGTAAGAGTATAACCGCAGGATCAGACTACTCAGCGTTTGTATGTAGTCTGTTACTATGGAGACGCAGAGTTCGGCATAGGAGCTGTAGACACTAAATACGATAGGACATTTTTTAAAGACGAGAAGCAAAGTAGCTTCATCAATGCATCTAAAATGGAATAGAGTAATAAAATAACTGGTTAAGGACGTGGACGTGCCCGTTAATGGCTTACACTGGGGAAGCTGAGCTCCGCTGTTGCCCCATGTGATGGGGCCATGCTGATATATGGGTCCTGGGATTGGCCCTCTTAAGAAACAGATGACTGGACATTAGTTTCCACAAACCAAATTAGAGCTGGGCAATATAATATGGGAGATCAAAATGACATGAGGATGATACAAAATTGAGGTTTCCCCTATTAACACAACACGAGGTCCTAGTAAAAGTTCCCGACACCTCCGGCTGTGGTTGGTTCATTCATGTAGACATAATTAATAGTGACTTGTAGAATTGCATACCCAATACTTACATGTAATGTTTAGCAGGGGAACTACAAGGCGCAGCATTTCCAAAATCTTTTCCCCCATACAAGTGCCACACGAGGGAGACCTCTTTTACCACATATCGGACGACAGGGACAGGAAAATGGAGAGAGGCTTTACTGGTGTTAGATTTTCTCCCAGCATAGCTGAAATAGTTTTCTTTAATCACAATGTCATCATCAACGAGCTTTTTCACCGACGGCTCCTTGTCTTTATCCTGAATAAAAAGAGGGACTAATATTAAATCTCGATTAACATTGGCGTCTAGGTCCACACATTCCCATTTCAAAATCTGATAGCAAGCTCGTCCGAACATGTCCCCCCAACTGATGGACCATGTCCCCTACAAGGTAAACAATAGCGCTCTCCATAGCTCCGGTCCTTTGTGTATGTGCTGAAGGGAACGTACAATAGAACAGCCTGTCGTCCGTAATAAAGCTGCAGCATGGTAGGCTGGAGGAGAGAGGGTGTCCAAACCATGCGCCTTCCTCTATTAACCCAGCACTACATTTATAAGATGCCTATAATGAGTGGTATGAAATTTAGAAAAACATGGCTGCTGGTGTGTGGTTTTGCATTCACATGAACGGGGCTGAGCTGCAATACCACACGTAGCCCTTGGAAAAGGTGGCGCTGTTTATGGAAGAAAGCAGCCATTACCTTTTAATCGCCTACGATCCCTTTAAGAACTCCGACTATATCGTTCCTAGATCTTGAGTTCAACAGGGAAGTGAGGTGGGGAATATGGCACTCATCCAGCTGAAAAGGACATATGGGATTGTGAGCAGAGCCGTCAGCGCGTCAATCAGCGACGCTGAGAACAATCAGGAAAATGAGACTAATGGCGGCTGACAGAGAGCGGTTCACAATGTTCCTGTAAATGTCCTTTTCAGGTGGATTCTATATCCCATCCAAAGTATGAAGCCGGTGACATTGACAATGTGTTATATCGTTTATAGATAGAAGAGAAGCGGTAAATTCCTTACAGTGACCGGTGTCTTGGGAGCGTACAGAATGCAGAAGTCATCGCTTTCGAGTGGAGCATCAAGAATGGCGTTGCTTATAAGATGGGGAGTCGCCGTCGTGAACGCGGGACTGGATTCTTCAGATATAGTTCCGCTTTCATCAGGAAACAGGAAAAGGTCTGAGCACGGCGCCTTCTGCATTTCCGATTTGCTTTCAGATACACCTAAAATATAAAGAAGTTTGGTTAAAGCGGATCCGGTGCCCACACAGTGGAAGGGGACAAAGCTCGGCTCATCGTCGTTCGCTGTGATCCAGGCTGAAGACGGGTCACGTAGAAGATGCAGGACGCTCAGCTGAGAGATTCTGCGCCTTCGCTTCATCAACGGTCTCAGCACCCGGACCCAAATGTCTGAAATGTCTCTATCACATATCAAAAGTTTTTGGAAAGTACGGTTACTCTTTACGCAAAGGCGAATAAAGTTTCTCGCTCCCGGTAAATAAATTATAATTAGAATTGTATTGCTTCAATGCATCGGAAATTAAAACTGAAGCAACTTTTCAAACGGCAAATCTTGAGTAAAAAGCTCCTATAGTTGTGTACACAGCTCATATGCATCTCCATGGTTACAGACTACAAACAAACCCTGTGTAGTCGGATCCTCCACCACTCAATCTGTTTAGCGTCTTTAGAAGGAACCGGTCGTATAAATAAACTTCTGCCATGTCACAAAAACTTTTCTGAAGTTTATATCACCAGGCACCCGCCGTGCCACAGTTTTTTTAATGGGGGTAAGTCGTAAATGGGAGGTGTACATTATACATCCCGTTCAGTGCTCTCCTCGGCTCAAGGGAGCTGAAGGGGTACAACTGAACTCTGTCCCGTGTTTCTAGAGCTTAGTTGGGGTCGCAGCACCCAGGCCTGACCAATATAAACCTCTGACATGTCTTTAGGACTCTTTACCCTCTATGTCCCTTTGGAGGTTGAAAAGGAAGGTCCAAATTTTTTTTATATCCAACTCACTGACTGTTTCTAACCAAGTCGCACCATCCAAGGGTCACGAGAGAGAGGACACACTTCCCATTAGGCTGCCCAATCTGAGAACGGAGCTACAATTGGGCAGTGCATGGAGAATATAACCATTGGTTGGAGGTAGTTTGCTTCCCCCGAAAATAGGGAAATGTCCCCAATTACCTACTCCAATGACCTTGCCATTTGTATTACAACATTAATATTATGTGTTACCATTCAGCTGTGATTTTGCAGACGTGGCATCAGGGTAAACATCTGTGTCTTCCATGGCATCACTCATTAAATCACGCAGTATCTGCTGTTCTTCCTCCGCCAGCATCGGGCCCCTGGAGCCGGGTCCAGTAGATGTGTCAGTCTGAAATATAACAACTGCATTTGACACGAAACCTACCATCAGGAAGAATGTGAACAACCCGATCAATGCAAAGATGTATAGCTATAGATAGATAGATATGAGATAGATAGATAATGAGATAGATAGATAATGAGATAGATAGATAATGAGATAGATAGATAATGAGATAGATAGATAATGAGATAGATAGATAATGAGATAGATAGATAGATAGATAGATAGATAGATAGATAGATAGATAGATAGATAGATAAAGATAGATAGATAGACAGATAGATAGATAGATAGATATGAGATAGATAGATAGACAGATAGATAGATATGAGATAGATAGATATGAGATAGATAGATAGATAGATAGATAGATAGATAGATAGATAGATAGATAGACAGATAGATAGATAGATAGATATGAGATAGATAGATATGAGATAGATAGATAGATAGATAGATATGAGATAGATAGATAGACAGATAGATAGATATGAGATAGATAGATATGAGATAGATAGATAGATAGATAGATAGATAGATAGATAGATAGATAGATAGATAGATATGAGATAGATAGATAGATAGATAGACATGAGATAGATAGATAGATAGATATGAGATAGATAGATATGAGATAGAGATAGATAGATAGACATGAGATAGATAGGAGATAGAGATAGATAGATAGATAGATAGATAAGACATGAGATAGATAGAGAGATATGAGATAGAGAGATAGATAGAGAGATAGATATGAGATAGATAGAGAGATAGATATGAGATAGATAGATAGATAGAACGATGGAGTTGTGTTTTTTTTTTTATATCTATCAGAAAAACATCCATAGACTTCATTGGAGAGCTGCGTACAAGCGCTGCCACCACTCTCACATCAGTAACCGCTTGTATAATTGGCAGGTGGGGGTCCCATCTGGAGATTATGCTTGAGATGGGAAAGCCCCTTTAAGTTCAAAAACCCCTCTGACATGTAAAGTCTTTGATTTCTGACCTTTTGGGCTTTCTTGTGAGCTCCGGGAGAAGCCTGGGTCCGGGCAGGCGGGTGCAGATCTCCGTAGCTGGCGATGTACTGGATAAGGTTCATTAGTGCAGCGCAGGAGTCGGAGCAGGTCCGGATATGAATCACATCACTGGAGCAGAACATCTCGAAGCGGGGTTTGTTCTGGCAGAACAGAGGACAATGCAATAAACGGAGCGTTCTAGAATAAATCCCATGAAAGTGGATGTAAGATATTCTCACCATCAGAAAGCTACTTACAGGGGACTCAAATCTAAAGAAGACAAAGGAGTTCCCTGGCTTTATTAAAGGGATTGTCTCATCACAGATCACCCCTTTAAAAGTGGGGCCTATCTAAACGCCATGAGTCCAGATCCTGAATCCCCTACAAACAGCTGATTTTGTCGGGGGAAGCTTTCGGCCGGCCAGATATTTTCCCGTGTTGCGGCCACTGAACAGGAAATGCAGTATTACATGGCGGCGATTCAGATGATAAATGAACGGCTTTTTCCTACAGAGCGACTCTCCGTACCGGCTCATAGAGGGGAGCCCCGAGCGAAGGACCTAAAGGTCATATGGACAGGGTTTGTCTTCATTAATCACTGTATACATGAAAAGTTCTCCAACTTCCTAATATACTTCGTGTTTCAATTTCTCAACATGATCAAGATCTCTGCTTGCTGTGAATGAATTAGGACACTCGTGTTTATATTTACAGGCTGCTAACTGTACATACCTAGTCCTGCTCTCAGCTAAGAAGTAGATACCATTGTATCCAGGCTAGACAATGGTCTGTTAGGCCTCAGTCACCCACATTTGTGGGCCGTGCTCCCATTATAAAGCATAGGAGCACAGTCCGCAAAATCAAAAAAATAGGATATGTCCTATTTTTTGCAGGTCGTTTCTACGGCCCAGACACCTTCCCGTAAATATACGGGAAAGTGTCCGTGGGCCATAGAAATGAATGGATTCGTATTTTTATCTGCAATTATGGATCCGTAATTGCGGGAAAAAATTACGGTCGTGTGCATAGGGCCTTCGCTAAACAGCCTGGACTCTAGACTGATACATTGTAGCAAACTACTGCAGGGATTTGTGCAGCTACTGCTGCTGCCGCGTTTAGCTTACAAAACATTGTCTAGACTAAACGCGCTTGTATCCACGTCTTATCTCATGAGTGCAGGACTAGGTATGTGCAGGTCTGCGGTATCTAAATGTAAACAAGTGTTCTCATTCACTGACAGCAAACAGATACCTTGAAAATGGTGAAGAATTCAAACACAGGGTATATTAGAAAGTTGTAGAACTTCTCATTTACAGTGGTTAATCTTTATTTATATAGGGACAGTCACTACATATGATGTCAGGGGTGAATCGCAGACCTCAGCATAATGTTTCCTATAGAGCGGCTGCCCGATCACTGCAGCCGCAGACAGATAATGCTGTGCCACAATTGTAGATATTAGATTATTTTTAATGGCCAGCGATAACTTTATGGTCATATTAGGGCTCAATACAACTGTCCAGTGAAGGGACTTGGCATTCACTTTAAAGGGGTATTCCAACCATAGAAATTGATGGCATATCTGTAAGATTAGTGATTGTGGTTGCAAAGGAAATTACCGCTTCTCCAAACTTCACAGCCAGTATGGTCAGTTCTAAAAGCCCCATGTCCAGGACACGAACGTAATCTGTAACATAAAACATTCGTTTTACTGATATCACTGAATAATACAATAGTAAGAAACCCTTGTTTAAAGGTTTTGAATTAAAGTGGGTGTCAATTCCTCAGCATTTTTTTAAAATATGGTTGCTGTCATTGAATGAAAACAACATTCTTCTTAACCTGTCCAGCTCACTCAGGTGTGAGTATCTATATATATATATATATATACACACACACACACACAATTAATACAGGTATCACTTTAGGTATCCTGGATTGTACAGGTTTATGCTACCGCTCTGTTCAGCTCAGAGGATAGCCAAGCTTGGGTACACTAAGAAACTCATCTGCATAAGCAGGACCAGGTCAGCACCGATTTGAATGCATACGAGATTGTTTCCATTCACAGATAGCAAGCAGAAATCATGAAAATGATGAGGAATCGAAACATAAGTCACAATAAAAAGTTGAATTACCCTTCATTATACCATGATCAAACTTAACTTACATAATACTGGACAACCAATTAAATATTCACGGTCTCAGATCAAAGTTTTACACATTTAAGGGTACAAATGGCATGATCTACCAATATATATTTCTGCTTAGAAATCCTTTCGGACACTCACCTCGATTTAAGTTGACAGACACAGCATTACACTTGTCAGATAAATGCAGGGCGGCCTCATCCAGGATTATCCTGATAATAAGAGAGATTCACCATATTGGAAAAAGTTTTTAGACATGAAACTTCTTAAGTGAAGTAACAGCGCCACCTGCTGTCTAAATGCTAGAACAACAGGATGAATGTAATGATTCCGGATTAAAAAGAGAATGACCCCCTCTTCTCAGTATATACCAGGGACCTGCTTTTTATATTAGTTTTGGATTGCTAATAAAATGCGTGGTCCAGAACAGAGGATCCATGAAAAGGAGTTGTGATTACCGGAGGCTGGAGGAAGATTTATCTAGAGCAACGCTGCAGGAAATACTGAAAGTCTCCACAGTCAGCAGAGCTTTTATAGGTAAGTAGAGAGGCCTGCAAAAATATGGGAAAAAAACATTGCCGTATGAAACAATGAATCTGAACACTTTGAGCTCAATGAAATCAAAGAGCAGTCAGTGAATGGGAACACGGAAAAACCCTGTCCGGATCATGCACTGCTCACCCAGGAGCACAGATTGTTATAAGCGAAAGGTCTGATATACTGTAACGAACCATGCTGCAATTTGAGCAGGACTAGGTTTCCATTCACTGACTGCAAGCAGATCTTTAAAATATTCTAAATCCGCAAAGTATTAGAAACTGATCATTATACATTAATAAAGCCAAGATACTCTGCCAAGTTTATTACCTGTAATCCAAAGCACAACTCCAAAGGTGAACATGGAAGGTAGTGATGGAGGTGGGGGGGCTATAGCCTAAAACGGGCTCATCCGAAATATTCAGAAACTGCGATATCTATGGAAGAGAGAAAAAAAAGAACACCATTAAATGGTCCGGTTCTGCTACTCAAATTCGGAGTCAATTCTCCAGATTTCTTGTAAAATCCCTTTAAAATAACTTGTTAGCAGATTTGAGGCCTTTAAACTGCTGACATGGTGATACAGGGGAGGGGGAGGGCAAGTCAAACCTACCTTTTTGATTTACATGACGTTTGATTCCCCCGGTGGTCGCAAGTGCTTCTGTCTGGTGTGAGTGACAGCTCTAGCAGCCAATCAGGAGAACCGTCACTCAGAGCACAGGGCCCGGGCTTGCAGCATGCAGTCCAGGAGCACTTGCACATCAAACCCCGCCACGGTGGCACTTGCGATCGGCACACCAGAGGAATAACACATTGTTTTCTCAGGGTGAGACAAAAGGTACGTTTAAAGTGCCCCCCCCCCCTCCTCCTCCTCCTCTATATTAACAGGTTCCCTTTAAATCAATTTCACACAACTGTGACCAGACAAAAATGGAGGTGGACCTGCTCATGCCACGTGCGTTCAGACGGAAGAACCCGGTGTTTCAGAGTTGCTCCTCGCAGTCCCACAGCGACAAGGAATTCCTGGAAGACGACAAAGAATTCAAAGCTGAAAGAAGGATTCATGGACACGCAATACAACCGGTCAGCTTATCGGTAATATCCACCACGAGAACCATTTTATTTTGAATCTAAATGGGTCCAACATTCTGCACGGATTTATTCCCCATTATATTTTTGTAGCGGTCAGAGCTCTGTTTTTCTGACAGTGCTTTGCTCGGGACTCCAGCCCTGCTCTCGACATTTGGTCAGTGACGTCAGGGGTTTCCTTTCGCTGGAGCCCCCCCGAGAAGAGCATCAGCTGACACTCTGCTCAGGGGGCTCCTGCACTAGGCAGTGTGACAGCCCCTTTGCGGTCATGCCATTGATCACACGCCGACACTAACAGCACAGGAAGCCGGAGCCCAGTCACGTGTCGGCGCGTCATCAATATTAGAAAAGCTCCAGCACTTCCAGGAGAAGTTCACCGGGTTTAAACTGAACCATTTAGTACAGAATTAGTAAGGGACTTCTTTTTACATAAAAATATGAATGCAAAGCAATTTCTGGTCCCCGGATAACCCCTTTAAGTAGGATCACAAACAGCGGATACACTTGCGGATATTGTGTATCAGTTCATCACCGTTTTCTAGATTTTGACTTGCTGTCAGTGAATGGAAACACTCATTGTTTAGATCCACAGGTTGAAAACCTGTCCTGTATATGAACAGAAAGAATTATCTGAATGTAAAAAAAGTATAATAATAATAATAATGCTTCCATTCCCTGACAACAAGCAGAGATCTTAGAGATGGTGAAGAATTGAAAAGCACAAAGTACATAAGAAAGTTGTAAAACCTTTCATTACAAAACACTAATGCTTTTTTATATGACTGGCGACACGTCTAACCTAAAATCTATTCTTACAGAAAACTTCTGCACTCGCCCCCAGTCCAGATCCCGGATCATGATCACACAGAGAAAGGAAAAACTAAAATCAATAGACCTTGGTGTTATGGTCGGCCTTGTCGGACTGGATTTTGACAGCCACGGTCAGCATGCTCATAGTGTCCACTCCCACGCCGTTACTGGAGCCCCGGTGACACCCGTCTTCTCCAGAGGAATAAATGGTCGGCTCTAACCAGTGCGGCTGCGGCAGGCTCGGGAGTCTGAGGTCCGACGGAACAACAACGCCATCCAGAACACCTGTCGAGTCAATGATCTCAAAATATTAGCCCCCTGTGAGACCAGTGCACGGTATATAGGGGGGCTCCACCATTATGTTCAGGTTTAGACAATGGAAGAAATATGGACTATATGGAGAAAAGTATTGGGACACTTCTTGATCAATGAATTCAGGTGTTTCCTTCAATCCCATCCCCCCAGGTGTATAATATCCGGCGCTCGCCATGCAGTCGCGTTTATAAACATTAGTGATAGAACGGGTCCTTGTAAAGAACTCACTGAATTCCAGCGCGGTCCTGTAATAGGACGTCACCGGTGTAACAAGTCAGATCCGGAAACTTCTTCCCTCCTAGATATTTCACCCTCAACCGTGAGTGATTATTGTAAAGTGGAAGGAACCGCCGCAGCTCAGCCACGAAATGCAGACCACGTAATGTTACAGAGCGGGGGCGCCGAGTGCTGAGGAGCAGAAAAGCCACCAACGCTCAGCTGACTCTATAACTGCAGAGTACAGACCTCCTCTCGTATCACCATCCGCACAATGATTGTACCGAGGAGCTTCATGTCATGGGGGCCAAGTAGCTGCCTGGCAGCCTTATATCACTGAGCACAATGCCAAGTGCCAGATGGCTGGTTATAAAGCCGCCGCCGCCACTGGACTCTGGAGCAGCGGAAACGTTTTCCGTGGAGTGACGCTTCTCACTCTCATTAGTCTGATGGACGGGTCTGGGTTTGGTGAACGTTACCTGCCTGACTGCACTGTGCCAGCTGTAAAGTTTGGTGGGGGAGGGTAATACTATGGGGGTGTTTTTCAGGGGTCGGCCCCTTAGTTCCAGTGAAGGGAAATCTTAATTCTTCAGCACAGTTTTCGGCCATTTTCTGTCCCAGCATGACTGCGCCCCAGTGCAGAGGTCCATAAAGACACGGTGGGGGAGTCTGGTGTGGAAGAGCTTGACTTGGAGAGCCCTGACCTCAACCCCATCCAACACCGAACGTAAATTACGAGCCCGGCCCCCTCCCCCCAACATCAGTGTCTGACCTCACAAATTATCTTCTGGATGAATGGGCAAAAATCCCCACAGACACCCCAAAATCTTGCAGAAAGCCCCCCAGAAAAGTGGAAGATGTTTTAGCAGCAAAGGGGGAGCCAACTTTATATTAATACCTATGGATTTATAATGGGATGTCATAAAAGCTCCTGTAGGTGTAATGTGGAGGTGTCCCAATACTTTTGTCCAGATTGGCAGATGATCAAAGGACTCAATATCCAACAACTATAGAAAAAAAAAATGTCGGGGTTTACCTTGATGGTACAGACTCAGGCTGCTCGCGTGGAGGCATAAGAAGTGCTTGTCCTCGAATCCTTCATATTTAGTCACCGTGAAGAGGGATCCGCTGTTAAACTCCAACCAAAACTCTCCGTGCTTTCCTTCTATTACCTTTCCATCTGACTGCTGCCCGGAAACACGAACCAAGTTATAAACCGAAATATTTACCCTTATAACCAATCACCAGATACGAGATATAATATCCTATAATATGAGAATACTTGCATATTAAGGGGTTCCACGTATTTACATTCATGGGCAATAAATGTATGATCGGCGGGGAGTCCTAACCGAGGACGCCCACCAATCTGCAGAATAAAGGGGTATAATGGAACGCGGGAGCAGCTCATCCGGACCCCATCCCCATCTACTACAATAGGGCCAAGTTCCACTAGACACAGCTGCATGTACAGAAGTAAAGGAGCCTCAGCACTAGCTCGGAGGGGTCCCGGGGGTTAGACCCACGGATCACACATTGATAGAGTATCCTAACTGTAGGTCATCAATGTAAAGACCGGAAAATCCCCTTAAAATGGTAACTCAACTTTTTAAAAGCGTGACATGTTATAGTGACTGGTCATAAGTTTTGATAGGTGGAGGTCCCAGCATTGAGACCCCCACCAATTGCTAAAACGAAGCGGCAGGAATGCTCGGGTGAGCGCTGTGCCGCTTCATTACTGATCGGCTTTCCTCGGAGCGGTGTACGGACTCAATAGACAGTCGATGAGACCGTACACCGCGCACTCGGCATTCTGGAGGAAAACTATTGAGCCCATTCACTGCTCTAAGGAAAGCCAATCAGAAACTAAACTGAAGAGCGCTCGCTCGGGTGCTTCGTTTTAGAAATCGTTGGCGGTCTCAGCGCTCGGACCCCGCCGATAAAAACTTCTGACGTGTCACTATGACATGTCAAGATTTTTTTACAAGTTTAGTTACCCTTTAATATAGTGAAACAGGAGTAATACATAAAGTACATGGTTTTTCCTATTGCATAATATGAATACACTTTATAAGGCCGACCTGACTATACATTTGCATCAACCTAAATACAGGTTTGGATCCTCCTGGGCTAATATGATAGAGAATGAAATCAAGCGCCGCTGCTCAATATCCGTTCACTAGCAAAATCCCTTCTGCTGCAAGTAGATCATAAAGTAGGGCGATCAATCAGACCGTTTTAGGAGTTTGTTATTCCAGTCCCATAGGAATAATAAAAATGCCATAAATGGAGAACAGAAGGACGTCCCATAAAGGAGAACCCCTACTTGTTTATCAGCTCAACCGATTAGAGTCGATCGCTAGAGGTCCAGCTCCAACCATAGCTATATAGCGCCCCCCGGGGGAATCAGCTGGTACATATGGTCGCATGTCTGCCGCAGCTCTCTGCTCTGGGTCCTAAGTGAGTCGGACATGACTTCCATTTACATGAGATGGGGTTGTCATTAAAAGGTATTGCATCTAATGAAATTCGCCAATATCTTAGCCCCGGAACCTTCATACCGGACTATGATATCTGTAGGGACGAGCAGCGTGATTAGGAGACGGCCATATTACCTTGACATCTGTAAATAAAGAGACCAGACCATGGTTAACGTTCACCAGGACGGACAGGAAGCTCTGGGACTGTTTGCTCGGACATTCCAGTTTTTTCTTTCTTCGGCTGTGATAGTTGGAGTCCAGGATGTAATCATATTGTAAGGTTTCTTCCTCGGAACCGCTGTCGTCATCTGCAAAGAAACATCAATTGTCTGCGATGGCAAGAATAACAAAAAGACAGGAGGGCGAAGCCTCACGTTAAAGCTTTTTTGCCACGGTTTTTCTGAAACACTCAGTAAATCCGCAATAGAACCGTTACGCGTGGTCTTACCGTCACCATGCAGAGAAAAATAGGAATAGCGGTAAATATCAAATGCAATCCACGGGCAGAGTTAGGCGCTTACCATAATGAAGTGTAGACTTAAACGCTCCGCTGGAGTCTTTGCTGAAGGTGTTGATGAGCTGGCTCGCCACCGAGAGGCCGATTCCATAGGATAAGTTCTCAAAGGTCTCGACTGGAGAGGGGGCGGTGGGCTCCCAAAGTAGCAAATCATTGCTAATCCTGAAACAAGAGACACATTCAGCCTATAATAAAACCTCAAGACTAAATATGCCGCCATCACTTTTAAAGGGGTTTTCCAGGTTCTGATAACTGATGACCTATCCGCCGGATCGGTCATCAGTACATGATCTGTGGGGGTCCGACACCCAGACCCCGCACAGATCAGCCGCTGCGATGCCTCCGTGCACCGGACGTACATGCCGGAAACAGTTAGCTTCGATGACGGAATAGCGTCCGAGCCGCACTATTCAAGTGAATAGGAGCAGAGCTGCAGTTCGGCCGCTATACTATGTACGGAGCCAACTGCTTCCGGGCTCCGTCCATAGCAATATGTGCCACAACATCCGGTGCCCCCAGGCCACCGGTGCGAGTTCCAAGTGTCGGACCCGCACCGATGACATACTGATGACATATCCAGTGGATAGGTCATCAGTTGTCAGAAGCTGGACAACCCCTTTAATTGTTTCTCTCTGCTCAGTCTTCGTGGTGAATATTCACATTATACTGCAGTTTTGTGCTGGAAACAAGTGCTGGATTATCAGACTTTCTGGATTATTGGATGAAGGATAAAATTATTTTTACTGTACTAATGCAATTCTCATATCACACGTCCCAATATAATAAGAACTCTACAAATGGTTATAGGCAACTCATCAAACACGTATAAACAGAGGCATCTATAAGATGTCAGGAGAGGGTTAAAGGAGTTGTCAAGGTTGGGGGCTGTTTTTTATACTGATGACCGATCCACAGGATAGGTCATCGGTATATGATCGGTGGGGGTCCGACACTCAGACCCTGCACAGATCAGTTGTTTCGGCTGCTCTCTGGGCACAGGAAGCTATGCAGGGGTCGGCGCTGGAAGCAGACGGCTCCGTACACTGTATAGCGGCCGTGCTGGGTTACTGCAGCTCTGCTCAGTCACTTGAATAGGAGCAGAGCTTCAGCACCGCAGCTATACAGCGTATGGAGCCTTCTGCTTCCGGCACCGACCCCTGCATAGCTTCCAGTGCCGGAAGAACAGATGATCGGCGCGGGGTCTGGGTGTCAGACCCCCACCGATCATATATTGATGACCTATACTGTGCATAGCTCATCAGTATAAAAAATAGCCCCCAACAACCTACTGGATCACTATATAGCCCCCAAACGATAAACTTAGCTCAGGAGCTTTATAATGGTCTCACTTGGTGCCCGGTATGTTGGCCGCTTTAAAAGTTCCTCGTAGTCCCAGTTGCACCAGTCTTCATTTCAGAGATTCACCTGTGACTAAAAAACAGGCAGTGACAAAGCCTCACACCTGACCTACCTGTTGTAGAGTTTCTCATAGAAGACTTTATTGGGCAGCATCAAGTACACGCTGGGCAGAGTCAGCTCTAATACATAATGGGAATTACTGGTGGCTTTTTCTTGGAATTCAGTCATTTCTATGGCATCTCCGGGCATCACCATCTACAATAAAAAGATTGACCAATCAAATGCCACACCACTGACAGAAGAAACCCCCACAATGCACCAGAACAGACGTTAGAGGGGGTTTCCCGCGTAACTTCTGAACACATGCCATAAAATTCTGATAGGAGGTACCCCCTCCTCTTTCTGAACCTTTATAGACTGGAATGGTAGAGAGCTGCGCGCGCGGCCGCCTCTCCAGTCTGTGGCTTTATTTGGGCGCTGCAGGCGGATTCTCCTAGCGTAATAGGGGTCTCGAGACCCCGTTTTCCTGATAAATGGGAGACCCAGAGGTAGAATCGCCTACTAAACAGCCATATATGTTATATCCTGAAGAGTGGGTAAACTCCTTTTAAAAGAGATTTTTTTCACCGTAGACTTAAAACATTAATTACATATGCCATAAATATCGGCTTGGTGGGGGCTTCGAATGTCATGAACCCCACCTATCCTGAGAAGATGTACAATCCTTGTGTAGAATTGGCAGCGTATGTGTAGTCACTATCCATAAAAGGCAGTGGGGATCGGTTTGAGGATGGTGGGGGTCCCTGCGGTCGGATTCCACTCAATAAGACTACTGGCATATCAAGTCAATATGGTCCCCCCACAGATCTCCCTCACGCACCTCTTCATTTTCAAACATGACCCTTCGAGAGGAGAACGGGGAAGGCTCTGGACGTCTGAAGTCGCACACATCTTTAAGCGAGTGGGAAGCTCCTTCTTCATCCTCTTGAAATCTTCCCTCATCCTCCTCCGCAGAAACTCGCTCGAGGATTGAGTGCACCGCGATGGGATTGATTCTCAATACAATCCTAAAGACATACACATATTGTATATTAGATGTTTTTCAAGATCTCTGTTTGCTGCAAGTGAATTGGAATGCTCTTGATTATATTCAGAGCTGAAAAACTGTGCACATCTAATACTTTTCACAGCTGAGTGTTTGCTATAGCGAGTCTAAACAAGGCTTTGTATCAGCCTGGATTCCATTATTTTATAATCGGATTGTACATATTAATTGGAAAATGGCTTAAATTCGTGAGGACACACCAGCGGAAATTCCTGATGCAGAGTAAAAATTTCTTGTGCTCCGGGCAAGTAGCTCTAGCTCAGTATTGACAGTGTTCAAAGATGAATATATAGTTTAAACACATTATTTACAGTTTATATATAGATGTAAAAGTTGAGTCAGTTTGTAAATATATGACATTACTTATCCTGTACTGATCCTGAGTTACATCCTGTATTATACTCCAGAGCTGCACTCACTATTCTGCTGGTGGAGTCACTGTGTACATACATTACATTACTTATCCTGTACTGATCCTGAGTTACATCCTGTATTATACTCCAGAGCTGCACTCACTATTCTGCTGGTGGAGTCACTGTGTACATACATTACATTACTTATCCTGTACTGATCCTGTGTTATATCCTGTATTATACTCCAGAGCTGCACTCACTATTCTGCTGGTGGAGTCACTGTGTACATACATTACATTACTTATCCTGTACTGATCCTGAGTTACATCCTGTATTATACTCCAGAGCTGCACTCACTATTCTGCTGGTGGAGTCACTGTGTACATACATTACTTATCCGGCACTGATCCTGAGTTATATCCTGTATTATACTCCAGAGCTGCACTCACTATTCTGCTGCTGGAGTCACTGTGTACATACATTACATATCCTGTACTGATCCTGAGTTACATCCTGTATTATACTCCAGAGCTGCACTCACTATTCTGCTGCTGGAGTCACTGTGTACATACATTACATTACTTATCCTGTACTGATCCTGAGTTACATCCTGTATTATACTCCAGAGCTGCACTCACTATTCTGCTGCTGGAGTCACTGTGTACATACATTACATTACTTATCCTGTACTGATCCTGAGTTACACCCTGTATTATACTCCAGAGCTGCACTCACTATTCTGCTGGTGGAGTCACTGTGTACATACATTACTTATCCTGCACTGATCCTGAGTTATATCCTGTATTATACTCCAGAGCTGCACTCACTATTCTACTGCTGGAGTCACTGTGTACATACATTACTTATCCTGTACTGATCCTGAGTTACATCCTGTATTACACTCCAGAGCTGCACTCACTATTCTGCTGCTGGAGTCACTGTGTACATACATTACATTACTTATCCTGTACTGATCCTGAGTTACAACCTGTATTATACTCCAGAGCTGAACTCACTATTCTGCTGGTGGAGTGTAAGACAGTAAACAACGGCAGACATACCCTTTAAAAAAGTCAGCAAAGTAAATTTACAAGTATAAGCATTTCCAGGCTTATTTTGTGGACTTTTCTAGACCAGGATAATGTAAAACATATAAAACACAATTGTCTTATTATAACACAGGCAATGAGAATGGAACCTGGGCCAGTCGAAATTGTCGGATGTGGTCATGTCTCCATCTACTTCATTGTTCTTCTTCACTACCCTGAGGAACTGGATCTGCGGGCCGTCACGCTCCTCCTGGAAGGCCCCTGGATCAGACACAGAGTAGAGAAGGGATAGACTCGGTCATTAATACAGGCTGAGCTGGTGCTGCTCACTGGATTCTCTACTGCCTGTGCCTACCCGTTAACTCCTTGAACGTGAACTCCAGCTTTAGTTGTTCCGGGGAACACCCGCCGAGGATCTCAGTCTTAAACTCCGCATCTGAAAAGTTTAAATGCAAGACTTCTTTTTGGAGGGATTTCTTGAACCAAGGACCGCGCTCCTGGTCAGACCTGAGGTCAGGAATCGGGAAGCGCACAGCGAGATGAAGCGACGGAGCAGAAACCAGCACCGATGTTCTTGTATTTGCCGGAGCTCGAGAGTCGTCCAGAAGAACCTCAGGAAAATCTTTGTGCTGGCAAAATACAACGAGGCAGGTTTACATTGAACGTCTCCGTTTATTGGAGTATTAACCGCTTCAGGACCGGGCTATTTTGCGCCTTCAGGACCAGACACCGTTTAGCCCTTTTTAGCACGTGTTAGTTAAATGGCTATAACTTTTTTATTTGTTGGGCTAGCGACGTGATTTTTGCGACGTTTTTTCCGTAGACAATGCAGGTTTCTTTTTGTATCGTTTTTATACACATCCTTTTTGCTATTTTA
This sequence comes from Rhinoderma darwinii, assembly GCF_050947455.1. Classification (NCBI taxonomy): domain Eukaryota; kingdom Metazoa; phylum Chordata; class Amphibia; order Anura; family Rhinodermatidae; genus Rhinoderma; species Rhinoderma darwinii. The sequence goes on along the minus strand of NC_134698.1, from coordinate 75,632,556 downwards.
GAATTTTTAGGCTTAAAGTTTGAAAATAATCGTAAAAAAATAAGCTTTTTTACATTTCAGCTATTTTTTTGGGTAATAACATAGCTTTATCCTAAAATAGACCTTTTATTTGTGATCGTCATTGTCTACCGTAAATTTTAATATATTACATGTCTATATTAGGGTAATTGGGTCAGTGCTAGCGTTACGACAATGATTGGCAGGGGGGGGGGGGGGGGGGGGAGTTTGTTTGGGGTGGGTATTTTATGTGTATTTATTATTCATTTTTTTTGCACTTTACTTTATTATTTTTTTATTACTGTGGTCTATCCCTCAAAGGTCAAAAAAGACCTTTGGGGAACTTGATATATTTTTTTTCCTTTCTTTTACACCATCTTTTTCCACTGTAACTGGAGCTGCCCCCGACATTCAGCTGCCCGATCGCTCGGGCAGCAAGCTAAAACCCGCGCCGTAATTAGTCTATGGCGCGGGTTTTAAGGACCCTGACCGCAAAAACACAGCCAGTGGTCGGGAACCAGTTAATTGGAAAACTGACGGACATTAAAGGGACATTGCGGCTGACACTGAATATGGGCCCTTGGCGGGCACTATGGGGGCATGCACTGGGGGACACATTGTAGCTTCCACTGTAATATACATCGCTGATGTTACAGACTCTTAAATTAAAGAATCAACTCATGTTCTTCAATCACTGATTGATATCAAGCTCCCATTTCCTCATTTGCAAGAGGTTCTGCAGCAGCCGAGGCATGTTGCATGACCCGCGATGCTTTTATATGCTCTCAGAACGCTAACTTTCTTATACATTTACAGTAGGGGGTTAATTATCACAAATATATTTACCTATCTGGTTATACATTTGCATGGCATAGCTGGCTGGTAATGGGCATGCTCGGAGCCCCCCACAATATCCACCCGGTGCAGTAAACGGTGGAGCTCATAAACTTAGACCAGTTACCATCATATACTCACCAGACTAATGTGTTTGTTGTAAGATGTGAAGAGATGTGACGTCATCATTTCCACGGTTCCCAACTTCTGCACCTGCAGCAATGAATTTAATCTGTCTACGATGGTGATATCGAGCTCACAGGAGGCTGTAGACAGCTGGACGTGCAGCTCCGACCGCTGCGGGAGAGAACTCAGCCGCCCAGAACTGCCCTGTGGAAAAGAGATTAGTGATTACTACATGGGACGAGATTGTGCGATCCATTCTGGATAACTGTACCTGAGGAGGGACATGTCCTGATCATGTCCAGCTAACACAGCTGCATGGCTCGTTGCAAAAGAGTTCTCTGATACACCGTACAGAGCCTTGCACCTGTGCCAGTTTGACATGATCAAGACAGGTCTTTAGCTTTTGGATGCAAACAAGATGTTCCCATTCATTGACAAGAAGCTGGGTATATATAACAAAAGGATATTTGAATATGAGTTTTCTAAACCAGACAATCCTTTAAGGGCCAGTTCACATAGAGTTTTTTGGTGCTGATTTTGAAGCGGAAACTCCGTCTGAATCACCGCCAAAAAAAAAAAAAAAACGTTGGAAAAAAGCATCAACTAACGCTGGCAAGTCAAACTCTGCCTCAAAGTTCATGAAGGAATCTAGAGGTATATTTTTCTGCCTGCATAAAATAGTGTGTGAACTAGGCCTAAAGGAATAATCTAAAATACAGCAAAACTTCTTTCAGTGAGCATCACATTCACCTGTGCGCCTCGGTTTTCCGAATGCTTGTAGTGCAATTGAACGCACGGTGACGACCGGCAGTCAGGATCTCTATCCATGGCAAATTTCAGCAGCTGGAAGAAAAATGATACGTGTTTAAACACAATATAAAATTATAAAAAAGTGGTGGCCACCTTCACAACCACATTTTTTTTTTATTGACCCAAGGCATCTAAAATAAAAAAACGAAGCAAATTTGCAATAGGTCTGAACTAAAAATGTCTAATACTGATTTGAGTATACAGCTTCTATGCACACCGATCAGTCTTCTTGGAAACAGACAACAAGGAAACCCTGTGCAGTCTGATTTTGCAGTCATATTGCCTTCCATCAACCCTCTACTTTTTGCAAACATACATTCTGTACGTTAGCAAGGAGCATGGGACAGATGGAAGAGAATATTGACTGCAGGTTCAGACTACACAGTGCTTGTTTGTTGTCTGTTACCATGGAGACACATAGGCTTGCTTAGGAGCTGTAGAAACCAAACAATAGGTCATTTCTAATTAAGACCTATTGCAAAGTTGCTTCATTTGTCATTTTGGATCCATTAGGACACTACAAAAAAAAATTGTGGTTGCAAAGGTGGTCATAGACTTTAAATATTGCCCATTTTGTTAATGGCAGATACTCTGTAAAAAGGTGCATGATCTGAGATTCTGTTCTGCATGATGCTATATAGGTGTATAATATAAGTAGTGTTACTTACCACAAGATATTACACATCACACAAATGTATAACTAATCACACTGTTACAAGAAGTATTTACCTCTGTGTACTGAGGGGGAACAGGCTTTGAGTCACTGGGGAAAAGACACTCCAGGAGCTCCGTCTGGCCAATGCATACATCCGTGCTGTAACACCGAGAACCAGACCGCTGCCGCTGCTCATGGGAGATTTTTATTTGTGTCCCTATGAACCTATAAAGAAAAAGCCAAATTTGCTCTACGTTAAAATATTGTATCTCTGGCTGTCAACATCTATATAGGTATAAACTTAAAGGATATGTCCACCTTTGAACACTAAGTCATAGTAAAAATATGTACGTAAAAAGATACAGCTGGTATTATACTCCAGAGCTGCACTCACTATTCTGCTGGTGTAATCACGGTGTACATACATTACTTATCCTGTACTGATCCGGAATTACATCCTGTATTATACTCCAGAGCTGCACTCACTATTCTGCTGGTGTAATCACGGTGTACATACATTACTTATCCTGTACTGATCCGGAGTTACATCCTGTATTATACTCCAGAGCTGCACTCACTATCCTGCTGGTGGAGTCAGTGTGTACATACATTACTTATCCTGCACTGATCCGGAGTTACATCCTGTATTATACTCCAGAGCTACACTCACTATTCTGCTGGTGCAATCACTGTGTACATACATTACATCACTTATCCTGTACCGATTCTGAGCTACATCCTGTATTATACTCCAGAGCTGCACTCACTATTCTGCTGGAGGAGTCACTGTGTATATACATTACATTACTTATCCTGTACTGATCCTGAGTTACATCCTGTATTATACTCCAGAGCTGCACTCACTATTCTGCTGGTGGAGTCAGTGTGTACATACATCGCTTATCCTGTACTGATCCTGAGTTACATCTTGTATTATACTCCAGAGCTGCACTCACTATTCTGCTGGTGGAGTCACTGTGTACATACATTACATTACTTATCCTGCACTGATCCTGAGTTATATCCTGTATTATACTCCAGAGCTGCACTCACTATTCTGCTGGTGTAGTCGCTGTGTACATACATTACATTACTTATCCTGTACTGATCCTGAGTTATATCCTGTATTATACTCCAGAGCTGCACTCACTATTCTGCTGGTGGAGTCACTGTGTAACATACATTTATTATCCTGTATTGATCCTGAGTTACATCCTGTATTATACTCTAGAGCTGCAGTCATAGTTCTGCTGATTGGAAACAGTCAACAAGACACAACCCTAACAGCTTATTTGAGCTCCTATAATACAGGGGACATTTTGTTTTTCCTATATCAGATGCCTGTACAGTGCCTGGTGTAAAATCTAGACTCTCTAGAATGTAATTATGAGAGCAACCTCTGTGCAGACACCAGGAAATTCTGGCAGATATCAGCTCTGAAGCCTGCAGAATTGTGAATGCTGCTCTGGAATATAATAGAAGCTACTCAAATATTTATTTCTCACGTTCTTTACATCAACAAAGCAAATGTCATGCGTTTAATTTATACCTTAGGTGATCGTGCGTGCACGCTTCTGCAAAAACGTTCCGTAAAAAGGCAAAGTCGTTTTGTGCAAAAATCTGTGGATCCAGGGTCTCAATACGGCTGAAGAAGCTAAGCGAAAGGGGTGTCAGAGGATTAGGGCTGGATGTGCTCTCCGTTGGTGGCAGGGGGTCGATGTGAAGCACTGAGAAAGACAATGAGCCCACAGCAAGTCTGAACACGAGCTCAGGCCGAGAGTCATCCAACGACACAGATCGGGTCGGCAGTGCTGTAATACAGAGAGCAACACACGTGTCCAGTTATAATTATATGGGCAGCCAAGAAAAACATGTCCAAGTCCAAACAATCCCTGAGGTTCAAGAAACTGACCCTATAAATTTAAAGGGACTTTGCTTTGCTACAAATTAGCGGCAAGGTCTAGAAATCGAAAAAACACAATTTAAAGGGTTATTCCAACGATGATGGTATATTGCTAGGATGGGACATCACTTTCTGAACGGTGAGGGTCCACCCATTGAAAAAAGAACAACTTCACTGTGCTCGTAGAATCTCAAGTACCGTAACTTTGTGAAGCCTTTTCCATCAAAGCTCAGCCCTTTGTGCTGCTGCGGACCTGCCCTTGGTCACGAACAGGAAGTTATTATTTTCTGTCATGTTACAGATACAGTGGAGCTGCAGCCCGGTCACCGGTCACTGTATCTACAAGCCTGATAGCTCCCCTCTCACCTGTTACTAGACTCCTGTAATCACAACTCTCCCACAAGAAAGAGAATGCCTACTTGAATCAGTGCTGAAGCTGCTGTGATCACAGGACATTATGAACTGGTAAGGACTTTATTGACTAGTATGTAAGCTGCACAAGACATGCGACCAGTGTGCAGCTCCTTGTTTGGGTAAGATATTAAAACTATTTTAGCTGTATCTCAATCTGGGAGCAGGGAGAAAGTAAAGGGCTGTAGTAACTCAAGTCTTCTCCTACTCTGCCCCATATAGAAATGGTGTGTGCAGCCTGCAAGTAAAGCTAATAAACAACATGGAGTACTCGTTCTTTAATTCTACATTAGAAACTTGAATTTATACATGGAGGTTCAGATTCTAAGAGAAGTGGATCACAGGTGGTGGGTTTTAAAGGGGGTTTTCCCATGAGGGACATTTATGACATATCCACAGGATATGCCATAAATGTCAGATAGATGCGGGTCCCACCTCTGGGACCTGCACCTATTTCTAGATCTGGGTCCCCTAAACCCCGTTCTAGCTTTTTGTGCTCACGCGGACTCTCGGCCACTTACTGACTACATAGCTGGGACATGGTCGGGACTTATGGAAACCGAGTAACTCACTGAGCTACGCTGTTTCCGTAACTCCCGACCATACAACCAAGAAGTGGCCGGGAGGCAGCGCGAGTACAAAAAGCTAGAACGGGGTTTAGGGGACCCTGTTCCAGAGGTGGTACCCGCATCTATCTGACATATCCTGTGGATATGTCATAAATGTCTCTGATGGGAAAACCCCTTTAAAAAATCTTTAGGATTAATATAATTTTACCGCAATTCTAGAGACCAACTCAATGTGTAACTTACAGGTTCTTCTATGGGAATTTTGGTGCACATTCGGTTTGAACGAAGCTCCTTGTACAACAGGCTCATCCAATCTGCCATGTTCCTGGTAGTGACTCCATGCTGCCTGCAGATAAACAGAGTACAAATATTCTAATAAGCACAATCTGCCATATAATAGGAAATCAGACCTTAAAGCGGTCGTCAAACGTTGGTCATTTGGTATTGTCATTTTTTCTATTTTGTTGTCTGAGCAGTGAGACCCCCACCGATTGCTAAAACGAGTAGCACTCGAGCGCTGTTGTGCTGCTTCTTTTCTGTCCGGCTTTCCTCAGAAAGCCGAGCGAGCGGTGTATGGACTTTCTATTGAACCCGTACACCGCTCCGAGGAAAGCCGACCAGAAACCAAGCGGACCGGCGCTCACTCGAGCGCTTCTGCGCCTTAGTTTTAGATATCGGTGGGGGTCTCAGTGCTCGAACTCCCACTGATCAAAACTTCTTTAAAAGTTTAGTTACACTTTGACAGGTGTGGAATCAACGGATTGTTTATGCACGAGCCATGATCCTCTGCTTAGGTTGGATTTATTTTTGCTGCCAGCCATATAGATCAGCTACTTTTACCCGTCCTTTGAGATGTCTCCATAAATGCAATCAAGCGAAGTATACACCGTGACCACATAAATAGACATAAAACTGGTAAATTACCGAGCAGGTTGTACCTACCACAGTGCCCCCTAGTGGTGATCCGACAGGAGAATTGTTATAAGTGCTAGTCAGTGACAGGTCTAAATCCACTGTTGGTGGATCTCCAAGAGGGGGGAGGGAGGAAAGACTGTGAGACATGTCCATATCTGCCATTGAGAAGAAAACTTCTTCATCTGAAAAGGGGAGAATTTTTTTTTTTTACTATATACAAACAATAAATCCGGCATCCATCCAGTAGGGGCACCGCACTCTTTACCGTGGCTAGAAGGGGTCTTTGCTGTGTCCGTCTCATAAAAGCTGTGATCTGCAGATGCCCCCCCAGACAAGTCTTCCTTCCTCAGATATCGTTTCAACTCCATCTGAAGACGCATCTCATCTTCTTGTTGCATCGGGCGACTCTTCCGGTCTTTTCTAGACATGCCCAATCGCCCGGAGCTTTCTATAAAAAAATAAAAATTATACTGGATTGGCATTCCGGAGCTTGCACCTAGACTATCTTGACCATCACAGTGCTGCTTTGGTGAAACCACAAAGTAATACTGCTGCAAAACAGCATGATAATAAATGCAGCTATGCTAAAAAGTTCTAGGAATATTCCTACAAGTGCGTCTATGGAAAATCACAACCGGTAACTTGTAGTTTTCAATGGCGTGCTTTTAACCTATTGAAGGGAAGAAGAAAAAATAATAATAGCATCTCTCGTTTTGGTGGACACAACCTGTCCATGTATTACGCGGCTGTCATGTAATACCACATTTGCCCTGCAGTGGCCGCTATATCAACAGCCAGCAGCAGCTTTCTAAAGCCGCAATCGAAGTGAACAAACCGTCCCACATCATATAACATTATACATTTCTGTACAGATTGACATTAAAACTTTAATTATAAGGCATTTCTGGATAAGCCATTAACCCACGATAACGTGGCGGAGGCGGATTACAGCACGTAAAAACAAAGTACACAGATGAAAAAGTTTCCTTACCCGGCCCGGCGATGGCGGACAACATATCCAGCAGGAGGTGAACTTGTCGAGGAGAAAGGAAGACATGAAAGGAATCCACACGTCCATCCACGTCCAGCTGGAGAAAAGCGGAAATCTGCATCAGTTACCAGCAATGACCAATGCACCTTATATCCGAGACCAAATCCACGTCATCCATAGGTGAACATGGCCGACATCATGAACACAAGACGTGGAGCAGTATCAGCGGTGAGTCGCATGGTAACGTGACCGCATTCACAATCATCACCTACGGAGTCACATTGCGACATTGCCTTCTTCATGTCGTGTGACCAAATGTCGCCACGTAGCCCTAGCCTTAAAGCGTACCTGCGCTTATCAGAGACGCTGACGCTCCTGTCCGAGCTTAAAAACTGAAGGCAGGAAGCCAAGGCAGCCAGCAACTGCACAAATCTCTCTGGTAGTTTGTTACAATGTATCAGTCATTGTCTGGACCAGGCGTCAACCACCGTTGGCCCTCCAGTTGTTGAGAAACTACAATTCCCAACATGCCCTGGCAGCTTTTGGCTGGAATCAAACATTTGTCTGTCAAGGCATGCTGGGAGTTGTAGTTTGACAACAGCTGGAATGCTGATGGTTGATGACCCCTGGTCTAGACTCAAAACAATTGTAATGTAAACAAGGGTGTTTTCATTCACTCACTGCAAACAGAGATCTTGAAAACTGGGAAAAAATGAAATGCAAGATATATTAGAAAATCGCATCAAACACGTAGTAGTCTGCAGGTGTGTAACCCAAGTAACTGAACCGTAGGAACAAAAGCACAAAAGAGTCAACATGGCAAATGCAAGTAATAACAGAGAAAATTCAAAAAAAAAAAACAACAAAAACCCCATACAGACCCCTGTGGGCCACATTTTTGAAAACTAGAGTAAAGAAAGATGGAGAAGGGGTCTGCGTAGCAAACGATTAGATTTGGAATTGGTTGCTTTGGGCATCTCCTCCATATTTCTTTGCCCCCATTTCATAAACGAGGTCGGCTGCCTGGTTCGTGCGGGTACTGACCTTTGCCCCCGGAAGGACGTCATTCTGTTTCAGGATAAGCCCCAGCTCTATTTTACCGACCAACGTGGCGATCTGCACCGGGTCGGAGGGGGTGACTTCGGTTACGCTCCTTGTGAACTGCGGATGGGGTTCAAACACTGGTTTGGGGTTCCAGCTCGGTGACAGTTTTGGCTCCGTTTCCTAAAGTAAAGCAATAAATGGTCACTGGCTATGAATGCGGTCTGGTTGGATGGGATCTGCCCCTTATTTATTACCAGTTATTATTAAATCCCCTCTCCCACAACCCTTTTTCCAACTTCGGCCTGATGGACACGACCGTGGTGATTTTGCGGTCCACGAAACCACGGATCCGATGTCTGTACTTGATGTCCATAAAAACCTCCCGTATTGCATCCTTGTGTCATCAGTACTCACGGATCCGCATTAAAAAAAATGGAAGGCTCAATTTGATGTCACCAATTTGACTTGCGCCCCCCACACGGATCCGTCAACATCACGGTGGTCTGCGTGCTGCCATATAAATGAATGTGAAATTGTGGATAGAACACAGACAAAAGACCGCGGTCATGTGCATTAGGTCTTATTTTGCTGTATAAATCGCTCACATCGGTCCCTGTCCCTATTGGGCGTCTGAAGTAATTTCTCTATCAAGTCTTCGAAGAGTTTAAGGAAATGCTCTACAACTTCTAGCCCAAGAACTGGTGGCATGATGGGTGTTGTAGTTGTGCAATAGCTGGAGAACCTCAGGTTGGGGACCACGGACCTAGTATATGGCAGCAGAGCTTCCCCATGTCACAGTGCTGCCCATCAAATCTAAAGATCAAGCCGGGCATACGGGGTCTGAGGCCACTTTGGACATCCCCATGACATATGGAGATAATGGGGGGCCCCTGACTGAGCCGGGGCATAGAGTCTCTGTATTGCAGGTACAGCCCATTCATTTCTAGAGGGAAAATGATCAGTAGGAGGTCACATCCCCCAACAGCTCATGTCCTGGGTCAGCTGCTCCCTATAGGGGGGGGGGGGGTCATCCAAACTCTAGACCTTTAAAAACGTTCAGTATTTTTTTTTCTACAAATAAGGCAGTCAAATTCCTTTAATCCACCATCAATAGGAGCCGAATGACCAAAAATTTTGGATGATCAGAAAGTATACAGGACTCGCTCGAAAGGGTAGAGAACCTTCCGGGAGAAAGTCCAAAATATATGACATAAAATCTGTTACTATGAACTCGGTAATGGAAACAAGTGCCGGATTATCGGCCTTTCTGGATTATCAGATGACGTATTAAAGGAATTTCACTGCAGTTTTCTAATTGTATCCGTATACAGTGAAGTCCGTTACCACGTGCAACGTAGAAGAAACAGGTGAAGATCTTGCAGAGGCCGGGAACTCGTCCCAGAAGAAGGAGACGCCACTGAGTTCGAGAACTTTATGAGCGAAGGCGGACGGTCTGTGGACATTGATCCCCGGCTGCTCATCCACAGTCTCATCCGAATACACCGTCCTGCAAGATCAGACAGTCAGCGAGACCCCCTACCTCCACGTCAGCGGGGCACAACGGAGCCCATCACTTACCTGCTGATTCTAATTTCAAGGGCGCATCCGGTTTTACAGTTTTCGGGGATGTTTTCTATCCTAAACACGGTGTCGATGAAAGTGACTCTGACGCGTCTCAGGACTAGAAAACAACGACGACGACATCAGACAAATGTCACACGTATAATAAAACGTTCCTATTTTATAGACCAATGCCCTGGATTAGGCTGAGCATGAGGGTTCAACTTTTTGAGTTTCAATTCCATTCTCAATAGATCTGCTTGTTGTCAGTGAATGGGGATATTCTCGTACACATTCAGAGGCTCAAAAAGTGTACAGACATAAAAGGGTTGTCTCCTTTATCCATATACCCTATTAGGGCAAGATGGAGACCCACTGGTGGTCATGGCCCATCCAAACATTACATGGTCGTTCATTCACTTGAATAGATGGCGTGCAATGCAAATATTTCCCCTGCAGGGGGCGCTGCACAGGAATGGAGGGGTAAGAGGCAGATAACAGATGAGACCAGGAGTTCGAGCAGCTGGACCCACATCTCAGCAAGACAATACTTTTCTTCAGTTGCTACAATTACATCCAGTCTGGGTGACCCTTAACCAGACTTCAGTTTGCTACAATGTATCAGTGCAAGAAAATAAATGGTCAGCCTGGAGGCCAGACTGTAGCTTCCAAGGGACTGAATACAAGTGTAGCAAACGCTCAACTGTGAGAACCATTAGGCCTCACGCACACGACCGGAATTGCGGATAAAAATACGGATCCATTCATTTCTATGGGCCGAATCCGTGTATAATCCATGAAAATTAGCGGCATGCTTCTTATTCTCCCAGATTTTTTTTCCTGCATGTGAACAGGGTTACAAAAACCTCATTTTCATGCATTGGATGCAGAATGTTAGCGCACAGAATCGACACTGAAATCCTCATCAAATCCTGAACGTGTGAACGGGGCCTTAGGTCTGTACAGGTTTTCAGCCTCTGGATGTAAACCTGAATGTTTCCATTCAATTACCACTAGCAGAGATCTTGAAAATTGCCAACAACTGAAACAAAGCTATATTAGATAAGTTGCAGACCTTCCCATTGTAAATTAATTGACAGTTCTTTACATATTTAGTGGTGGCCCATCAGAGTAATGATACCGCAAAGCCTGCTCCACCTGCTGCATATACAATACACCATAAAAAGAGTAGTCAACCACAGCTGACCAATGGGGGAAGACGTCAGACTGTGGCGCCGCCATCAGTGCCCAATGCAAATGCCTTCATCTGATAAGTGAACTGCTCAACACCCATTGGCCAGCGGGCAAATGAAAATCTCTGCACCTTTAGGTCTTACCCGTTTCTATTGTTTCTGCAAACTTCTCCAATCCCTCGAAAGGCTGGGAGGACTCCAGGTCATCGGTCAGTTTCTGGCTCAGACACTCCCTGGCTAGCTGCATGCTGCTGGTCATAAAACTTGACCAATACATCGGCTCAGAGGCAGAATCTGCAGGAAAAAAATAATAAATAAATAATCCGAAAAAAGGCAAAAATGACAAAAATGTAAAAAAAAGATCATGACGTCCAATTCAATGTGAGGAGAAATGACCAGCGCCATTCTGTGGCCGTTACATACGTGGTCGCGGTCTCGGCCTGAACACCATCTCCAGCCCCTTCACCTCTAGCGCACAGTTATCTAGTAGTAAAGACCCCCAAGGCACAGACAGGGAGATGGTCTGTATGAAGCCTTCAGTCACTTCCAATGGGGCATCAGCGGACTCCATTATTTCATTGAGACTCTGCAGATGGGAGACACAAGTACAGAAGATCATAGATAATGTATCACACATATAGACGCTGGGTGACCGCCACCAACGCCAGCCATTATAGTATCCCTAGTGAATAGAAGTGCCATGAGGATCTGTGTTACTATGCAGAATTACATTACGTCTCTCTCTCTTACTGCTCCACCGTGTGACAGTCTGCACTGTACTTCTAGAATTCTATTCAATCAGAAAGACCAAAATATGACACTCCCAGGAAAAACCATCACTAAAACAAGCTCTATACAGACACTGATCAAGAGGGGAATAAAGAGAAATTTCAGCTATAAAACTGCAGAATAGTGAGTGCAGCTCTGGAGTATAATACAGGATGTAACTCAGGATCAGTACAGGATAAGTAATGTAATGTATATACACAGTGACTCCACCAGCAGAATAGTGAGTGCAGCTCTGGAGTAGAATACAGGATGTAACACAGGATAAGTAATGTAATGTATGTACACAGTGACTCCACCAGCAGAATAGTGAGTGCAGCTCTGGAGTAGAATACAGGATGTAACTCAGGATCAGTACAGGATAAGTAATGTAATGTATATACACAGTGACTCCACCAGCAGAATAGTGAGTGCAGCTCTGGAGTAGAATACAGGATGTAACACAGGATAAGTAATGTAATGTATGTACACAGTGACTCCACCAGCAGAATAGTGAGTGCAGCTCTGGAGTAGAATACAGGATGTAACTCAGGATCAGTACAGGATAAGTAATGTAATGTATGTACACAGTGACTCCAGCAGCAGAATAGTGAGTGCAGCGATGGAGTATAATACAGGATGTAACTCAGGATCAGTACAGGATAAGTAATGTAATGTATGTACACAGTGACTCCAGCAGCAGAATAGTGAGTGCAGCTCTGGAGTATAATACAGGATAAGTAATGTAATGTATGTACACAGTGACTCCACCAGCAGAATAGTGAGTGCAGCTCTGGAGTAGAATACAGGATGTAACTCAGGATCAGTACAGGATAAGTAATGTAATGTATGTGCACAGTGACTCCTCCAGCAGAATAGTGAGTGCAGCTCTGGAGTATAATACAAGATGTAACTCAGGATCAGTACAGGATCAGTAATGTAATGTTTGTACACAGTGACTCCACCAGCAGAATAGTGAGTGCAGCTCTGGAGTATAATACAGGATGTAACTCGGGATCAGTGCAGGATAAGTAATGTAAAGTATGTACACAGTGACTCCACCAGCAGAATAGTGAGTGCAGCTCTGGAGTATAATACAGGATGTAACTCAGGATCAGTACAGGATAAGTAATGTAATGTATGTACACAGTGACTCCCACCAGCAGAATAGTGAGTGCAGCTCTGGAGTAGAATACAGGATGTAACTCAGGATCAGTACAGGATAAGTAATGTAATGTATGTACACAGTGACTCCACCAGCAGAATAGTGAGTGCAGCTCTGGAGTAGAATACAGGATGTAACTCAGGATCAGTACAGGATAAGTAATGTAATGTATGTACACAGTGACTCCCACCAGCAGAATAGTGAGTGCAGCTCTGGAGTATAATACAGGATGTAACTCAGGATCAGTACAGGATAAGTAATGTAATGTATGAACACAGTGACTCCACCAGCAGAATAGTGAGTGCAGCTCTGGAGTATAATACAGGATATAACTCAGGATCAGTAATGTAATGTTTGTACACAGTGACTCCACCAGCAGAATAGTGAGTGCAGCTCTGGAGTATAATACAGGATATAACTCAGGATCAGTAATGTAATGTTTGTACACAGTGACTCCACTCTTTATGTAGATTAATTCAACAGGTTAACTGTAAATTGGTGGAAATGCGCTTTAATAATTCAGCAGACTGTAGTATAGAGGAGGACGTGCTGGACAATTGCTCTCTGTTATCAGCGTGAAGTGATCTCCTCTTCCTATTTACCCACTTGTCATTATGGTGCATTTTCCAAAGATGAATTGTATCCGTGTTTTCTCCCTGTTGCTCAATACATTTAGGCTGATGCTCGTGTCTGGAGCTATTTTAGGCGTCTCAGCAGAGATGTCATCTGTCTCCCGGTGTAACGACAGCAGTATGAATAGACAGTTTTGCCGTTTCCTGCTGTTGTACATCACCAAAAACAAAGGGGTTCCTAGGAGAAGGCACTCTAACTTTGTAGTAATCCCGGTGCATGTACCCTATGTGAATGTGTAAGGATCTATTCACACGGTCAAATCGCGCTTAATTGGCATTGGATTACTGCAAAATCGTAGCAGTTTAACAATCGGCCGGTGGTCCTGAGGGTCAGATCTCCAACGATCAAACATTGATGACTTTACGCCTGAAAAACCTATTAAAGGCTCCACTATGATGTCCGCGAGCCGCCGTAAAGTTCTATAGGGAAACGTTAAAGTTAAGAACAATTGCACTTTTACCACGACCCATGGGCGACGCTGCGTCACTGTAGAGACCCAGAATTACTCTTATAGATCGGCACTGGTGATGGAAAGTCAGAGTGTAAGGGTATGTTCACACAGCGTTTTTTGACACTGATTTTGAATGATTGTTTGTGCGACGAAAAAAAGAGTAAACAAAAACAAAAAACAAATCTGCGATTTTTTAGGACAGATTTTCTTCCGTTCGCTGATATATAGATATATATGTTAAAAAAATAAAGAGTGGCTTGCTCTATTTTTGGGCAGATTCTGGTACTTCACATTAAAATCAATTGTAGACGGAGGGAAAAAAAAACGTGACATGGTTTTCAGCGTGTTTTTTTGGTTAGAGAAAAAGCTAGCTAACTTTACAGATGAATAAAATTCTCATCCAACAGATTTTTTGCTTTACAAAAGTCGGAATTTGTGAGAAAGTTTAGAAATTTAGTGCTTTTTACCCATTTTTTAGAAGTGTATAAGACACATTTATTATGAGGCGTGTGGGATCTTACTCCATATGAGAGGCTACTCTTAGTAAATCTGCCCCTTAGTTTCTCACCATTTCAATATCTCTGTTTGCTGTTGGCGAACACAAACATTCTTATTTACACCCATAGGCTGAAAACACTTCAGGGTCTTGTCCTACTCACACCGGTCATTACACTGCATCATAGTTCTCCCCTGGAACAAGCAGGCACCTGTGTGAGCGGGAGGTCAGGAAGGGCTTTCAAACTCTGAATGTAAACAGTAGATGAATCTATTTACTGTCAGCAAGCAGAGATCTAAAAATGGTGAGGAATTAAAAGACAAAGTATATTAAAAAGTTGCAACTTTTTATTATATAAGGTTTCAACTTTATTTATGGACAACCCCTTGAAGGATATTGCTCCCTCTTAGACGGGCAACCACTGCAAAGACCTAATGTATGATAGATGGATGGAGGGATAGGTGGAAGGAAGGATAGACGGATGGAAGGGAGGAAGGAAGGGATAGATGGAAGGAAGGAAGGGATAGATGGAAGGAAGGATAGATGGAAGGAAGGAAGGATAGATGGAAGGATAGATGGAAGGAAGGAAGGATGGATGGAAGCAAGGAAGGAAGGATAGATGGAAGGAAGGAATGATAGATGGAAGGAAGGAAGGATAGATGGAAGGAAGGAAGGAAGGAAGGAAGGATGGAAGCAAGGAAGGATGGAAGCAAGGAAGGATGGAAGCAAGGAAGGAAGGATAGATGGAAGGAAGGAATGATAGATGGAAGGAATGATAGATGGAAGGAAGGAAGGATAGATGGAAGGAAGGAAGGAAGGAAGGAAGGAAGGAAGGATGGAAGCAAGGAAGGATGGAAGCAAGGAAGGATGGAAGCAAGGAAGGATGGAAGCAAGGAAGGAAGGATAGATGGAAGGAAGGAAGGATAGATGGAAGGAAGGAAGGATAGATGGAAGGAAGGAAGGATAGATGGAAGGAAGGAATGATAGATGGAAGGAAGGAAGGATAGATGGAAGGAAGGATAGATGGAAGGAAGGAAGGATAGATGGAAGGAAGGAATGATAGATGGAAGGAAGGAAGGATAGATGGAAGGAAGGAAGGATAGATGGAAGGAAGGAAGGAATGATAGATGGATGGAAGGAAGGAATGATGGATGGATGGATGGATGGATGGATGGAAGGAATGATGGAAGGAAGGAAGGAAGGAAGGATAGATAGATACTCATTTCTTGATACATTGTAACTTCTATGAAAGATTTTATTTTTACAGCCGTCCATCTTGTTCCTAGAATAGATTCCAACATCATTATATGTAACATCTTCCGGCTGACCGAATCTACTTATAGCAAAGACCAATAAACCAAACACTTATGATCTACATGATATAGTGAGGACGACATTAACCCTCTAGGGGACATGGGACCATTAAAAATGGAAAACAGCTGGGCTGATACATCAACAGGGCAGTAGAGGGGGAGATGGATACCCCGGAAGAGGAAATCACAGGAATCAAGACGAATGCCCAAGAAACCAGTTACCCAAAACGAGCAATCCAGCCGTGACTAGAAAGCAGAAATATGATGGTTGGTGGAGAAAAGAGCAGGAAGTGACAGTTCCAGGAGGGAGGCTGCTGATTGGCTGCTCACGTCAGTTCCTGATAGGCTCGGTCTACATCTGGGTCGGAGGTTCTGACGGACACTGTGACGGAACCCATTAAAGGGGTTATGTCGGGACCAAATTATTATCAGTGTAGTCCCTGCAGTATGTGATACACTCGCTAATATATATTCCGGTCCCCGTCGCGCTGGTTCTGAGATTTTCATAGATTTAAATAGCGCTGGCGCGGGACTGGACGTCTAGTTGCACAGACTTCGCCATGTGTACTCACATACTGCAGTGACTAACCGAACACTTTTGGTCCCCTTTAAAGAGGACCATTCACCTCTCCTGACTTGTTTCTTTTAGTAAAAACTTGTATTCCCCATGAAATAACAATTTTCTATGTTCTGCTGTTCCTCTGTTATTCCTCCTAGAAATGTATAAATAAACAACTGGGTGTTACCTTTCCCTTTGCGGGTCCCTATACAGTCTCACTCTGTCAGCAGCGATTGGACGTCTGTGTAGGGACAACCCAACCGGTAACACCAAATTCAGCAGAATGTTTTTACAACCATAGACCAAGGTAAACGTGATCCCGGAGATGTGCCAAGTCAAGGGTTAAAGTACAGATGTAGTAAAGATAAGAGCGACCCCACACATCATTATATACAGGTAGAGGGGGAGGGGTGCTGCATACATCACTTGTGGGCAGGACGATGTGCGGTGGTCTCTAGCTGGACCTGATGAAGACGTACGGAAAAACTCAGAAGCAATGTTCTTATTTACATCCAGAAGTGAAAACTTGTACAGACCTAATACTTCTCACGGCTGAGGGTTCGTTACAATTGCATCCAGTCTAGATGATATTCTGCCAGCTAAGCAGGATAGGCGTCTGCAAAACTTTATTTTTTTTTGTTGTGCCCAATGCCAATGTATGCCGCTATATGGCTTTACAGTGGCATAGGTCGAAGGTATACGTCAGGGAATACACCACTGAACAGAGCCTTACCTGCACTGATACATTGTAACAAACTATCAGAACATGAGAGATGTGTGCTGCTGATGTATTTAGAGTGTCTACACGGGATACAATTGTAGCAAACCTTCAGAAGTATAAGGCTGGGTTCACACCAGCGTTCGGTATTCTGTTGTTCTGCTCTGTCAGAGGAGCAGAACAAGGGAATAAACAGAAGCGCCGGTTCCGTCGCACGACGGACACCACTGGCGGCCGATGGAACCCATAGACTTTAACGGGTTGCGTCGGAGTGTTGGCGGTTTTACTAGAAACAATAGAGCAGAACGCTGTGCTATTGTTTTTGGTATTCTCGGTCGGATCTGCGACCGAGCCCCCAACGCAAATATGAACGAGGCCTTAGGTCTGTACGGGTTTTCAACACCTGGATGTATATGAGAATGTTTCCATTCACTGACAGCAAGCAGATATTATAAAAATGGTGAGGAGTTGAAACAAAAATGATATCAGAAAGTTCCAGAACTTTGCATTTTGCAGTATTTACCCTAAAACCGGAGAGCTCCTTTAATTTTGGGTTACATGTAACAGAGAGACATACCCATTTATCCAGGGGGACCTGTGAGAGGGTGCCGGTGCCTTGGTACAAGTCCAGGGTGAGCTGCTCCAGGCTGAGCTTCTCCTGCAGGAAGTGCCCCAGGTATCTCTGCAGCAGGTATCTGCAGGCTCGTTTCTTGATGGACTCGGAGAAGGGCCAAGGCATGGTGCCCACAGGGGTGAGGCTCCGGGAGCCGCAACCAAATATATTACACAGCCGGGTCGTCAGTCAACATCATTAAGACAAGTAAACGCGGTCAGACTGTCGTACGGAGGGAGGGGGGGGGGGGGGAGAGCGGTCAGACTGTCGTACGTTGGGGGGGGGGGGCGTTCAGACTGTCGTACGGAGGGGGGCGGTCAGACTGTCGTACGGAGGGGGCGGTCAGACTGTCGTACGGAGGGGGCGGTCAGACTGTCGTACGGAGGGGGGGGCGGTCAGACTGTCGTACGGAGGGGGGGGCGGTCAGACTGTCGTACGGAGGGGGGGGGCGGTCAGACTGTCGTACGGGGGGGGGGGCAGTCAGTAAGTCACACAGGGTCTGTCCAATCATACAATGACCCAGGGATCTCAGTGATGACCAAGAGGGGGTCGGAATAGTTTTATGGCTTATAAGATATTTTCTGCTTTCTGTTGGATCAATGACTGAAAGCTACAACTATAAGTAACAGCGTCAGAAAACGAGGGACAGCGGCGGGTCAGACGGAGGACGGGCGATCAATGAATAAGGAAAGGTCTTTCCCAAGTAGTCACAGCATGAGGGTCAGCAGCCACAACCACACAGTCATACCGTACAATCAGTGAAGCAATCACATACAACCAGCAATACAATCAGCCACAGACTCACAATCAGTTAAACAATCCATTGTACAATCACATACAATACCACAGCCAGCAATTATGTCAGTGACAAGACAAGGAGAAAAAAAACAAATCCATACAAATCAGCAACAGACTCACAATCGGCCACACACACACAGACTGCAACAAAACCTCACACGTTCAGAGATACAATCCCATATAATCTGCCATACAACCACCAATCACACAACCAGCAATCACATAACCTGTCAATACAATCACATAGAATCCATGACACCACATGCAGTTACATAGCAGCACAATCACACACAATCTGCCATGCGATACAACCGCTGACCGTTAGACCGGCGTTAGTCTATGACACAGTGATATATGGCGTCACGCAGGCAGTCGCTGACAATCTCTCGGGAGCAGTCAGGGCCCCGTATGAGAAACGTCCGGTTCTCCCCGGCTCAGGTCGCTGTGGTCTCTAGACATAAACAATGACGTCAAGTCATGTGACAGGAAGTCGCCTCTCTGACGATGAACGCCATTTCAGCTCAGGGCATCTGCCAATAGCTCAAACCACGGTGGTGCCGCTACACAGACATGACTTATATACAATACCATATTTATCAATGTTCTTATCTATGGGCAACATAGCACACACGTCCGGTCAGGCACTATACTAGTAAACAATGCCGAGAAGGACCAATAAGTCTGGTGTCGGAACCATTTTGGCTGAGACCAATTTTAGCCGGTGCTATAGGAAATGATCTACGACAAAATGGCCGCCCGTTCAGAAATTAAGAAGATAATTGGGTACAATAATTTCAGCATTGTTGCTTATATGCTAGAGGAAGTGACGTCACATGACGTATTCACATTACAGGAAGTGTCGTGAATTGTACGGAATTATACGCAGTTGACTAAGAATTGAGCAAGTAAGTAGTTCTCGTGTGTCAAGTTTTCTATTCCTATAGAAACGAAGGGTCTTATGGAGAGTAAATGAGCGGTTTTGCGTCTGTGAGGTGTTTGTGTCTACTCGATGCGGTTGGTTAAGCTGGTAATAGGGTTTGGCCATTAGCCTTCATTTATAACACGTTTCATAGAACAATTGTCCTTGTTTTCGATCGCAACCAATCAGAGTTCAGCTTTGATAAGCAAAACTGTCCTGAGTAAATATTAGCTGAACTCTGATTGGTTGTTATCTGGCGACTCATGTCCATCGAGTTCCACCTATCCCAGATCAATTATACATCATCCATTTCTAAATTAATTTTAACTCTGTTTCATGTCGGTGAATGGAAACATTATTGGTTACATCTTGAGGCTGAAAATGAATTCTTCTCACAGCTGAGGGTTTGCTACAGTTGTATCGCAGTGCTCTGTGCTGAATAGTCTGGACTCCAGGCTTATAGACTCGACCCGCGCTGATACATTGTAGCAAACTATCAGGACAAAAAAAAGAATTGTGCTGTTCATTATGTATTTATCTCAAAGACTGAAACCCTGTTTAGTCCTTGTCCTGCTAACACAGCGGAGTGTCTTTTGCTGCTGTTGTATTTCGTTTTAGAGAGAAATTCGACGGGATACAATAGTAACAAAGTCTCAGCTATTAGAAGTATTCGGTCTTGGTGTTTTTTTAGACTCTGGATCTAAACATGAATGTTTCCATTAAGTGACAGCAAGCAGATATATTGAAAATAGTTGAGGAAAATCAGGCACAAAGAATATTAGAAAGTTGCAAAACGTATACGATGATTAACGTGGAACCAAGGTTTTAAAAAAACTTTTGACGTATCATAGTGGAATGTCAGAAGATTTGGCCGATGAGATTCCGGGCACTGAGACCCTGACCGATTGCTAAAACGGAGCGGCAGAAGCGCTCGGGTGAGCTATGTGCCGCTTCGTTTCTGATCGGCTTTCCTCGGAGTGGCGTACAAGCACAATAGAAAATCCAGACACCACTTACTCGGCTTTGAGGACAGCCGATCACACACTGAGCGGCACAGTGCTCACCCGAGCGCTTCTACCGCTTCGATTTAGCGATTGGTGGGGATCTCGGTGCTCGGACCTCCACCGATCAAAACTTTGTTGATGGCCCTTTAAATGGTAATATTGATGGCCTATCCCTAGAAAAGGGAATCAATATCTGATCGGTGGGGGTCCCATTCCCAGTACCCCTGTCAAATCAGCTGCTTTAAGTGGCGCTCACTGGAGCATCTTGTTCCCTTTGCATTTTATCTAGGCACAGCGCCGTACATTTGGTAGTGGCTACGCCTGGTACTGCAGATCACAGCAGCTTGGTCCCATTCATGTGATAATACCAGGCACAGCCACAAGTAAATGTATGGTGCCGTATCCAAAAGGAGGTGGTCCAGTGAGTACCGCTGTCCATTCAGGCAGCTGATCAGTGGGGGTCTGACTCTTGGAGACCCCACTGATCACGTATTGATGGGCCATCCCAAGAAGAAGAGGCGTTCACACCGTTACTGGTTTATTTCACTTTCCAAAGTTGTTCGTTCTCTTTATTAGATGTAATTTATTTCTTCTCCCTGCAGAATATGGAAGTAGACTATAATCCTGCGGAGCTGACGATTAATTCCATCTATGACAGTGATTCAGAACTGCGGGATATGGAAGGGGCAGAAGTGAAGGACATGCGGCTGGAGGCTGAGGCCGTCGTAAATGATGTCTTGTTTGCCGTGAGCAACATGTTTGTCTCCAAAAACTTATCGTGTGCTGTAGACATGGCCTATATCAACGTGGAGATAAAGGAGGGGACCAGGTACTGCCTGGAGCTGACCGATGCCGGCCTAAGGGTGAGTCAGGATTTGTATAATCTGGATGGAGATCCCTACACTGATATATTAGGCTTTTGTCTCCATGGTTACAGACTACACACCAACCATGTGTAGTCAGATCCTCCTTTCCATCTGTCGCCTTGGTAGGTTAGCAAGAATTAAGGGGCAAATTAAAGGGCGGATGACTGCGGAATCTGACTATACAGGCTTTATTTGTAGTCTTTAACCATGGACACACATTGCTCTGCAAAGGAGCTGTATACACAAAACGATAGGCTATTATAATGCAAGGTTATTCGCAAAGTTGCTTTATTTTTTATTTTCAAGAATGAACGGCTCTATACAGGGCTCAGGCCCCTCTGGCGCTGCTCAGAGATTTCTGTTACTGGAAATCTGACAATATTCTGAGTAAAAGACCCTTCTGCATCCACACCTGGGTCATAACTACAGGCAGTAAAGAAAAACGCTCGACTGCAGGAGGGTGCTGGGGTCCCTGGATGTAAATGAGGTCCCTGGCATAATCACCCACCTCCCTGTCACATTACCAGTTTCTAGTTCATTTACTGGATGCAGCAGAGGTGAAGATGCGCTGGTGTACACATAGTTTGGGCTCAAATCCCCAATGTTTTTAGTAATATAGGTCTATGAAGAGTTATATTTGTACTCTCTGTGTTGTCTCTTACATACCGTTTTCTCTCGGTTCCTCCAGGTGGTTGGCTTTGCATTTGACCAGGTTGATGACGGCGGCCATAGCCAGTACCACGAGACCATCTACTCCTTGCTGGACTCCCTCAGTCCTGCCTACAGAGAGGCATTCGGGAACGCTCTGCTCCGGAGGCTAGAAGCGCTGAAAAATGACGGACAGTCCTGATCAGGGGTTAAGCAGATAACGGAAGCTTTCATACAGGATTTTGATTTTATTCTTTTTAACGCCCCCCCCCACCTAAACATTCCCCTCTGACCCCCCCACAACACACACACACACACACACACACACACACACACACACACACACACACACACACACACACACACACACACACACACACACTATTTTAAAAACACCATATAGACGGTCCATGCTGCCGCCAGACTCCCTTCAGTATGACTCTCCCTTTGGTGTCCACCACTTCTAATAGCCAGGGAATAATAGAGGACTGCGTGCACTGATAGGCTGGGTTCACACGAGCATGTTACGTACGTAATGGACGGAACGTATTTCTGCCGCAAGTCCCGGACTGAACACACTGCAGGGAGCCGGGCTCCTAGCATCATACTTATGTACGACGCTAGGAGTCCCTGCCTCGCTGCAGGACAACTGTCCCGTACTGTAATCATGTTTTCAGTACGGGACAGTAGTTCCACGGAGAGGCAGGGACTCCTAGTGTCGTACATAACTATGATGCTAGGAGCCCGGCTCCCTGCACTGTGTTCGGTCCGGGATTAGTGGCCGAAATACGTTCCGTCCATTACGGACGTAATATGCTCGTGTGAACCCAGCCTAACACTGTAGGAAGCCCTGAGCTGTGTCCACGTAGGACTAAGTCAGGAATGTAAACAAGAATATTTATTTTTACTGACAGCAAGCAGAGATCCTGAAAAGGGTGAGGATATTAAACACAAAATATATTAGAAAATTTCATAATACAATAAACGTTTTATTTATAGTAGACCTTAAAGCGCATATGTTATTTTACACAATGACAGTCGCTTTAAACAAAAGCAACTATTAGGCCCGTAAAGGGTTAAACTGGTGGTTGTTAAAAGCCCCCATTACAGCATGGTGGGGGCGGGATACTTTTCCTGACTTCCGGTAGGAACATTGTCTGCTGCTGTTTGCCATGCAGCTGCTCTCAGCCAATCCGCATTCTAGGGAGCGCTCTCAGTGATGCTGATTGGCTGACAGGCAGAGCTCTCCTCACAGTGCTCCTACGACGTCCCCTTCAGCTGAATGCCAGGCAGAGGATACAGCCCCCATTTCCTCCCAAACTCTGGTGGTAGGAGCTATTAACTCCCCCCTAGTTTAACCCTTAATTGGCACCTTCTAGATCCAGTTATTTAATCTCCTGACACTGGCGCTTTTTGTCGGACCGCTTGTTTTCCCGCTTGCAGTGTCATCCCCAGCCGAGGGCAGTTGTAGCATGTAGAACATATATACCGTATATCTCTGCTGAACTGTAAGGGTATGTGCACACACACTAATTACGTCCGTAATTGACGAACGTATTTCGGCCGCAAGTCCCGGACCGAACACACTGCAGGGAGCCGGGCTCCTGGCATCATAGTTATGTACGATCCTAGGAGTCCCTGCCTCGCTGCCGGACAACTGTCCCGTAGTATAATCATGTTTTCAGTACGGGACAGTTGTCCTGCAGAGAGGCAGGGACTCCTAGCATCGTACATAAGTATGATGCTAGGAGCCCGGCTCCCTGCAGTGTGTTCGGTCCGGTACTTGCGGCCGAAATACGTCCGTCAATTACGGACGTAATTGGTGTGTGTGCACATACCCTAATACGAAATATTACTGGCAGCTGCACGTAAAGTGGCAAGAAGAAGAAAAAAAAGAAGCTGGTCTTAGGCTTCGTTCACATCTGTTCACCCTGACCATAGGTTTCCGTTTCCATCACCATTGATTTCAGTCTCCGTTGTGCAAGGGTTCCGTAGTTATGACGGAATCAATAGCGCAGTCGACTACAGTATTGATTCGGAGACAAACGGAAAGCTCAGACGGGTCGTCGGAACGGAGCCCTAGCGCAGATGTGAACGAAGCCTTAAAGACGCATGGCTATCCTCATCCATTGTGCTGCTACACTCACTGAGATACCTGTAGTCGTAGGGCCTAAGTGGCTTTTGCTGAACTACAACTCCCAGAATCCTGCTCTGCTTTCTAACAGTCATCGCAGCCAACACTTCTTTTTTAGCATGCGGCTGCCCTGTATGTGTGATTTTAATTCGGCGTTAGTATTCACACCCGCCCGTGTATATATATTTATAGCTGGCTGGATAAAGTTTGCTGGTTTTACCGGCGTACGTTGCGATTCTGCGTTTTTTTTGGGGGATGCGCCATTGTTCATCTGATCAATGATTCGTTGCGACTTGTGGAGTGTCCCATGTGACATTTAAATGCATGATAATAGGGTAACTTGGAGTAGGTGACCCGCATGTATTTGGCATGACCTAAGGCAGTGATCTCCAACCTGTGGTTCTCCAGCTGTTGGCAGACAAGCTGCTAGGGCATGTTGAGAGTAGTAGTTTTATAACAGCTGGGGAGCCACAGGTTGGAGACCACTGACCTAAAGACTTCTTCACATGCATTGTATAGTTTAGTTATAGGTTTATTTTAAAGGGAAGTTCCACTTTTAACCATCTTATGACCCATCATTATAATGCTTCAGAAGATGTCAGCAGTGGGGTCTACGAGGTGAGAGCCTCCCCCCTCCGATCCCCATAACGAAGGAACCACTGACGGACTGAATGGCTGGACTCAGTGCTTCGTTGAATTAAATTGAATAGCACCAGAAACAGCGCCACCCTTGTCCGCGGGCTGTGTCTGGAATTGCAGCTTCAAGTGAAAGGGGCTAAACTGCAATACCAGGCCGTGGACAAGAGTGGCGCTGTCCCTTTTAAACAGCAGAAGCAGCGAGAAGCGATGTATTGAAGTTATGGAGTCTTAGGCGCTTCACCGAGAGCCGCAGGCCTTGCGGGATCCCAGGTCTTGACCCCCCCTCATCCCGCATAGATTTTACAGTGGTTTCCCTTTTTACTCTTCTTTTATCTACCAGGAGACACGTTGACCGCTGCAGATTATTATTTTGTATTGCTTGCGGCTTTTTATCCTTTTTTCTGTGTTTTATCATCTACGTTCATGTGCATCGTCTCCAGCGCTGGGGTCCGTCTCATTGTATATGTCGTGTACAAGAATGTAAAGATATTGGAACCGGTGACATTTTCTGTATTTTATTTTCTGAAGGTGAATGTTCTGACCAAAAATAAAATGTTATTTATGCAGAGGTTTAATGTTACGTTTTTGACTGGATGAATTGCATAGAAATAGAAGACATTTTGTGATTTAGCGCAACTGTTGGACATCGACATCAGGATACACTCCCGACTTATACTCTGACGATACGCCGTACAATTACATACGTCGCCAATAAAGCACCTATGTAAAAAAAAACTTATACCGTGCGTATATGTTTTTTTTCTTCGCTATGCCCGACTGCCTAGGAAGGCTGCGCTTCACTATACAAAGGTAGGGCTGATTCAGACAAACGTGGCGTTTTTGCGCACGCAAAACAGGCGGCGTTTTACCTGCGCAAAAGCCACTTGACAGCTCCGTGAGGCAGCATCGTATGCGTGGTTTTCGCGCAGCCGCCATCATTATGACGCGCCATTTGGATGTTTGTAAACAGAAAAGCACGTGGTGCTTTTCTGTTTGCATTCATCCTTTTGACAGCTGTTGCGCGAATCAGGCAGTTCGCACGGAAGTGATTCCGTGCGACCTGCGTGGTTTTCACGCACCCATTGACTTCAATGGGTGCGTGATGCGCAAAAAACACCGAGATATTGAACATGTCGCGCTTTTTACGCAGCGGACAAACGCCTGCACTGCACCATAGACTTCTATTGGTCCATGCGAGCTGCGTGAAAACCACGCGGCCTGCACGGACGCAATTCACGTTCGTGTGAATCCGCCCGTATACTGACATATACCAGCCTGATGGATGCCAAAAGGACAATCTTCTGGCATCTGTCGGGTCCATAGGGGTCAGACCCTGAGTATTGCCCCGTCTTCTGTGGATGATTGCGCATGCACCGGCACCTTGTTCATGTGGGTATATGGTAATACATGGGTGGACTAGGAGCTGCTTGTTAGCGGTCCCTGCTATGGCCTCCTCTACAATGTCTACACATGTTATTAAAGCATGTGGTGAGGGGCTGCGGGGGAGACCGTCCCTTTAATAAATGTAATAACTGCAGACCGCAGTAATAAAAGTGGAAGGAAAGCACGACCCGGCAGAGCCGGTGAAATACAAGCAAAGACCTGGACGAGTGTTTCCTGATTTCCCCTAGGGGTATGTTCACACTCTGTGTTTTCAGGCGTATTTTGGGGCGTAACCGTATCGAAATACGCCTGAAAAAAATGCAAGCTAAACGCTTACAAACATCTGCCCATTGAATTCAATGGGAAAAACGGTGTTTCGTTTAGATTAGATGGGGCGTTTTTTTTACGCCGCTGTTTAAAAAATGGCGCGTAATAAGGAGCATGTCACTTCTTCAGCTGTTTTTCATTGTCAATAGAAAAACTTTCAAAAACGTCCTGATAAAATGCCTCAAAAAAGGCGTTTTGTAGCTGAAAATTGTTTGTTTTTTAGGCGTTTTTTTTAGCTGTTTTTCCATTGACACAATGAAAAACAGCCTTTTTTTTTTTTTACGGGTCTTTTTATGCGCTGTTTTTTTTATAACCGTGGCGTAAAACGCCCCATCTGAACTGAATGCCATTTTTCCCATTGAATTCAATGGGCAGATGTTTGTAGGCGTTTAGAATTTTTCCCAGGTGTATTTCGAGGCGTTTACAACCCCAAATACGCCTGAAAACTCTGCGTGTGAACAGTCCCCCTTGGAGTCCGTTTTTGCTATTGACCAGAAACCTGCAGAGAGCAAAAAGACAAAGCAGAAATCTTGGCCATATCCAATACTACATAAGTTGTGGTCACATCAGTAGCAGCAGACGACCACAAAGCAAAACAAGGCAGGAAAATTTATTTTGCCACCTTTTGTAGTGTAACCACAGACGCTGTTCTTAAAAATAAATATATATATATATATATATATACATACTAAAATTACTCTTAGTTGCTTGGTGATGCTACACTTAGAACATTTAAAGGGGTATTTGAGACCATGGGGACCACCCCTTTAAGCAGGAATGTGTTTTTTTTCTCTCACTGACAGCAAGCAGAGATCTTAAAGAGTGAGGTTTTGAAGCAAAGTATATTTGAAAGCTGCAGAACTTTTTAAATCCTCATCAAATTTCCAATGTTCATCAATGTTTGCTTTATTTTTGAAGAAAAAAATACGTGGAAGTTTTGCCCCTTTAAGCACCGTGTGACTAGTTTTTGGTCGCATACAGTCTGTCAGTAGCAGCCAATCAGGACAGCACCGTTAGACGCTGCCTCCTATAGTCTAGGTGCCCGCTGCGGTGCCTGTTTCCGGAAGGACCCCCGTTAGAATCCATGTCATTTTTTTATAGGTGTCTGCCGCAGCGCCTGTCTATGGAAGGACCGCGGGTCGAGCAAGCGTATGGTTACCATAGCAACGCCAAGCCAGCCTCTGATTCTGCGTCTGGGAACCGCCCCTAGCACCCGCTGTGCTACCTTAGCAACCGGCAGAGCAATATGGCGGAGGGAGGAGAACGAATCGTGAGACCCAAACGGATCTTTATCAACAACTTAGATTCTTACACCGCCCGGAACATTGGCCAGGTAATACCGGTGACCCCTTCATCTCACCATTGTCTGATGCCGGGAGCTGAGTCATCTACTACTATGCTGAGACTTCTAGTTCTACAGTAACTTGCTGGCTGGGACTTGTGGTCGTAAGGGTGCAGTCACACACCGTAGATTTTGTTGCAGAAATCCATGAAATAAACCCTATTCAGATGAATGGAACTGATCAGTGGTCAGTTGGAGAAATTACTGCAACAAAATCTGCCGCGTCTGACTGCAACCTAAGGCTTTGTACACACACTGCAGATTCGCTGCAGGTTTTGCATGTATTTTTTTAGGCCAAAACCAGGACCGAAGCCTAAACAGAAAAAAGATATAATAGAAGGACTTATATTTCTGCTCTCCCTTGGATCCGATTCTGTTTTTTTTTGGCTTTAAAAAATGCATGCAAAATCTGCAGCAAATCTGCACTGTGTGAACAATGAGTTAAAATGCGTCCGTTTATGGCCGTCTGAAGGAGGAACCCCTCCTCCCCTTTCCTACATGTCAGGGTGGACAACCACAGTGACTCTCACTCTGCAGGACTGGACGAAACCAGTTGTGAAACTACAACTCCCAGCATGCCCTGACAGCTTTTGGCTGGAATAATAAAGGCTTTGGCTGTCAGGGCATGCTGGTAGTTGTAGTTTCACAACAGCTGGAGAGCCGAAAGTTGCTGATCCCTGTTAATTATATGATCACTAATTAATTATCATAGTCATCCATGGAGGACTATGATGCCAGGAGCCGGCTCCCTGTACTGTGTACATTCGACATACTGTCCATATCTCACAGACCAAACATCGCGGTATGTAGCGGCCTAATCCTGTAATATGGCGGCAGCTCCCCTGGCGTTTACAGATCACAGCCTGGGAGGGGCGCAACATAACAGAGGTTAAAGGGGTATTCCCATCTTACATTGTGGCATATCACCAGGAGTTGCCATAACAATATGATTGGCGGGGGCTCCTGCCGATCATGAGAATCCCAGGTCCCGTTCAGCCGCTGTGCAGGAAACGGCAATACAGCCCCATTCTAGTTGTACAGCGGGTGCTCGGTAGCGCCACCCTACAGGGAAACTTTGTGAAGCTTAAATAGTAGCTACACCTTCAACAAACTTCAGGGACATATCAAAAGTTCAGATCGGTGGGGTCCGGGTGCTGAGACCCCCACCATTGCTGAAACGAAGGTGCAGAAGAGCTTTCCTGAGCGCTTTGCTGCTTTTGCTGCGATCAGCGCTCATCCTCCGGTTGATAGAACATCCATATGAGCCGTCTTCAGCCTGACAGGGAGCGCCGATCACAGCCGACGGTGCAGTGCTCGCAGCAGAGTGTTTCTGCACCTTTGTTTCAGCAACAGTGGGGGGTCTCAGCCCCCGGACCCCACCAATCCAAACTTTTGATATGTCTAGGACATACCAAAAGTTTGATAAAAGTGTAGATACTATTGAACCACTTCTGCATCTCCTTTATTCCGAGGATCACTGGGGGGTGGTGGCAGTCGTGTGACCCCCAGGATCAGTAAGTGGTGGGTTATTCCTGCCACGTGCCTCCGCCATACTATCTGGAGAATACCACTTTATGGACTCTGACACATAAGGGACTTCTAAAAATAAAAAAATGGAGGTTGACTTGAAGAGGGAATGTAGTGAATGTAGTGACGCTCATGGCATCAAAACTGCGGCCTGATCTACGCGCTTCCCGATTTTGCCCCTTTAACTTTACTGGAGAGAATCTCCGATTGCACTGGTTAAGGATATGTTCACACGCACTAATTCCGGACGTAATTCGGGCGTTTTTGCCCCGAATTACGTCCAAAAATAGCGCCTCAATAGCGTTGACAAACATCTGCCCATTGAAAGCAATGGGCAGACGTTTGTCTGTTCACACGAGGCGTAATTTACGCGCCGCTGTCAAATGACGGCGCGTAAATAGACGCCCGCGTCAAAGAAGTGACCTGTCACTTCTTTGGGCGTAATTGGAGCCGTTACTCATTGACTCCAATGAAAAGCAGCGCCAATTACGTCCGTAATTGACGCGGCGTTCAAGCGCCTGCACATGCCGGTACGGCTGAAATTACGGGGATGTTTTCAGGCTGAAACATCCCTGTAATTTCAGCCGTTACGGACGCCCTCGTGTGAACATACCCTAACATTGCAGCAATTGTAGATAGTGGCAGCGGATATTTCCATTGCGGGTTTAGCTGTTCGGTTCCGGTGCGGCGGTCTGGACCCCAATCATCTTGTAATCCAGTAATATATGTCTGCAGTGTCTGCCTTCCTTACCTTTGCAGTATCTGTCCACTTGCGTGGCTGGAGCGTCCCTTGAAGAAGCAGAAGAAGGAGCCGAAGAAGTGGAAAATCCGTCAGTTCATGAGGATGTAGCGGGTGGTGATCCCAGACAGGGACTCTTCCAGGTTGTGGGAAGTCTGTCCAATCCTTCTGGCAAGAAGCTGAATTTCCCTGTGGAGTCTTATGTGGTAAAGTCCTGTCCTGTGTAATTCTTGTAATCGTCTGATGTACCTGATAGTAGACCGAAAATATAGGAAATATCTCAGATATGTCCATAAGGGGTTAATACGGTAGGAGCCAAAATCTGTATCAGGGCCACCACTTACCATTTGTAATACTGGTGCCTTCTTATGTGGCCCCTCAGACTCCAGGGCCCGGGTGCGACTGCTACCTCACCCCCAAGAATGATTATTACAGGCTGGGCAGTGCATTGTGGGGGATCCGGGCCTGTTACACTGTCCGACCATTGCTGGACTGAGACTTCTGAGGGTTGTTTCTTATACGTCTTTGTCTGACCGCTTCTTCTTATTTTAGATCTCAAGTAGAGATGAACTATTACCTCATCTACTGGAGAGTGATGTCATCATTTACAACGTCACCGAGGAGCCGTCTCAGATTGAAGAAGCATCGTGGGCCGTGTCCGGTGGGTGAATCTCGTGTACCATGAAAAGTTTCATAGTAGATCAATGGCTTCTTTAGGGCTGTTCAGAATTGGAAAAACGGCTGCTATCATCTCGGAACAGCGCCACACCTGCACATAGGTTGTGTCTGTAACTGCAGCTCAGCTCTATTGAAGTGAATGACACGGAGCTGTAATACCAGGTACAAACTGTAGACAGGTGTGGCGCTGTTTTTGGAAGAAAGAAGCCATGTTTTTTTAATGCTGGATAAACTTTTCAAGTGAAAAAAATGTAATATGAATTGTCAAATTAATCTTCTCTCCCTCTCCCTCGTGGCGCCCTTGTTTACTTGTGCCGCGACTTCTAATAGGGCGATCCTGCTGCGCTGGTCGAAGCCAAAAAACAACATCACTCATCTTCATTTCTGTTCTCTCTCCGAATCTACATCCTCCCCCCGATTCTTCTCCGCCCCTGCCTCGATGCAAAGAGTAGGGAATGTCTAGTGATCAGTAACATTTTGTATTTCCAGCACTTCACACCGAGATTGAAAACTTTGAGAGCCAAAAACAGTTTATACTAATATCGACCGTCATGACCTGGGCACGAAGCAAACCCCTTGATCCGGTACGTGGCCTGCAGTCCGTGCATTAGAGCCTGTGACATGGAAAGATCTGAATGTAAAAAGTGACAATTTCATGTTTGATTTCCCTATAAAGGATGATCCGGAAATCCCTTTCACTGAAGATGATTATCGGAGAAGGAAATGTCACTTAAATTTTAAAGATCACATAAGTGCGGAGAAGCTGGTGATTAAGATGGGGAAATCTGTGAGTATCTTCTTGGTGACGTGTTTGGGACGTCAGAGAATATTCTGCTAATAGAATATCAGTAACATGCCTCAACATTTTAGCGCATCCGTTTTTTTATTTTTTTGTGACTGTACTCGCCCCAGTCAATACAGAAATATACTGTCCCTATTAATAACATTGAACAAAGTAATGTTGCCACCTAGTGGTGATCGGCAGAGTTGCATTTACTGACTTTTATCTGGAAATAGTTCGAACACCGTTATATCTGCTTTATTGTTCCCTAATTTCATTTTAGTTTAATAAGTTAATAAAACATAACATTATTTTTTTTTGTCCTGCGCAGAACAAGGGCAAATTCTCAACTTATGTCATTGCATCTGGGGTACAGTATGGAGCAGAAGAAGGCGTTCTTCATACAATCTTTAAAGTAAGTCTCTTACCTGGAAGATCTATTCAGAGGTCCTACATTTATATATCAGTAAGAGATGAAGTTAAAGGGTTATTCCCAACTTAGACTTTTATGGCATATCCAGGATATGCCATAAATGTCTGATAGATGCGGGTACAAGCTCTGGGACCCGCACCTGTATCGAGAATAGGGTCACCCAACCCGCGTTTCTCTCAGTGAGGACGGCCGCTGGTTGCAGATTACAGGTGAGCACTAGTGGAGAGTGGGCCGTGCATGGCTTCTCAGCTGTTTCTGTAACTCCCATAGAGTAAAGTGGAGAGATCTGCCACCTCTCCCCTAGCCTCGTCTGAAATCTGCGGGCACCTTACCGGGTGAAACAGGAGTCGGGTGACCCAGTTCTCGATATAGGTGCGGGTCCCAGAGCTGGGACATGCCATAAATGTCTAAATTGGGAATACCCCTTCAAGTGAGTTATGTCCTTACAGTCCACCTTGACCCTTCTCCTTCCTCAATAAAGGATTTGCCTCCTATTAGGGTATATGGACGACATAATGGGGGGGGGGGGGGGGCTCTCGCTTTTCAAGTGGATCCTGCCTGTCCATGTATTATGTGGTTGGCCACTCATTAGAATGAGTGGCCAAACACCAGCAATATCCGCTGTTCGTTGGGGGTACCAGATGCCATTGGCGATTAGCTGATCACTGGTCCGGCTACAATCGAATAAAGAGTCGTTTTGACAAGACAAGCCCTTGAGCCGTAGACCGGAGTAATAAGAGGCAGATTGGCTTTTAAAGCATTGTACTGTCTTACAACATTGAAAGACTGCGGTTGTTAGGCAGTGTATCCCTAGCAACCAGTCTGTCAGACATGACACGTCTGCTCAGCTCAAAGCTGGACTGGCTCTGTAGTAACAGCAGAGATAGGGAACAGCAGCCTGACATCATCCCATTCCACATCTTATTAGATTTTTATGTTCATTTCGGGGAAGAATCTACTTTTTTTTTGTGTGTAAACATTAAATGGAAAGTGTTCCGTGCCGTCCAGGCAGCGGGTGGTTACACAACGCACATTATATGATGCAGAACATGGTGATGCGTGTGATAATGTGAGGTTTTTGTCCTGGTGCAGGAGGCCTGGATGGGGGAGACTCCTGCATTATCCATCTATGGAGAAGGACAGAATATTATCCCATTGATTCATATTACTGATTTAGCCAGGTAAGGTTTTTGTTACATAATGTCGTCTACTATGTTTATAGGATATCAGTTCCCGCTAGGTCTGAAGTTATAAGGCTTCGTTCACATCTGCGTCGGGGTGCCGTTCATGGGTTCCGTCAGACCTTTCCACCAGGGGAACCCATAAACGGAAACCATAGCTTTCCGTTTTCATTACCATTGATTTCAATGGTAATGCTTCCATTGCCAATGGTTTCTGTTTGTCCCCGTTCTGTAAGGTTTTAGTTTTTTGGGCGGAATCGATAGCGCAGTCGACTACGCTATTGATTCCGCCAAAAAAAACCAGAAACCTTACGGAACGGAGACAAACGGAAACCATTTGCAATGGAAGCATTCCAACTATGGTTTCCGTTTGCCTTTCCGTCCATGGGTTTCCCTGACGAAAGGTGTAACGAAACCCATGAACGAACCCCGACACAGATGTGAACGAAGCCTTAGGACATTATGCAATAATTCTCTCACATACGTGTTACATGTGTGGTATAGTGGACAATGGACCTACACATAGGTGGGGTCATTTATGGAGAAGCAATGAATACCAGGCATTATTAGGCTGAAGCTGGTTGGAAGCCATAGAGAGGAACTGCCTGTCCTTGGTCCCCTATGTGCTGTGTTATCAGATACGTAATATTGAGCGCTAGCAATGTGTGATCGGTGGGGACCCGACCCTCAGGACCCCCACTGATCAGCAAATGAAGGGGGATGCAGTGCTTACTGGAGCTCCAGCACCACCTTTGTCCATGCAGCGACCGTCCAACCCCAAGTGAATATGGTTAAAGTGACGGTCAAGTAGTGAGATCCAACCAGCACTGACCTCACATCACACTGAGGATGGGCCATTGATGTTATATCTGGAAAATGACTTTAATATTTTGTTTCATCCTTGATGACACTGTCGTTTATTTATACGCTCATTCTAGCGTGGTACAAAACATAGTGGATCAGAGGCCGAGGACTCACTACCTGGTCGCAGTGGATGATTCAGGGCACACGTTGGAGGAAATTGTCAAGGTACGGAAATATAATTCATCTATAATTCGTTTTATTCTACTTAAAGGAACACTCTGGGAAAACGTATACTCTGCGTTATAGGCGTTTTACATTCAAAAGAAGTTGACGGACTATACTCAGGATAGGCCATCGATATCTAAACGGTGGTGGACCGACTCCAGGACCGCCGCCGATCAACTGTTTTGAAGGGGCCGCAACGTGTGAATCGCCGACACAGTTGTAGCAGCGGTTTACAGTATTACAGCCTTCTCCCATTAAGACTGTAATACTGTGAATCAGCGCTACAAGCATGTCGGGGATTCACAGTACGAGCAGTGACAGGAATGAAGGGGAAGCAGCGTTTGTATGAGCACCGCAGCCCCTTTAAAACAGCTGATCAGCTGTGGTTCCGGGAGGTGGTCGCCCACCGATCAGATATTGACAGCCTGTCCAGAGGATAGACCATCAACTTCTTGTGACTGGAAAACCACTTTAAGCCAAGTTCTGAGCATCAAAGAGAGAATCCCTGAGTCACGCGCACCCCCCCCCCCCCCCCCACCCTTAGGACACTGGACATAACACAGTATATCAGTTTTGCCCGGAGTGTTCCTTTAACCCTTTTTTTTCTTTTAATTGCAGTACTGAATCAAAGCCTATAAATTCCCCCTGGGCAAAACATGTGGAAAGGATTGAGGGCTCCAATTGTTTTTTTTTATTTTTATTTTTTTCAAAGGAGGGGAAATGAGAGTAATTCATACGTTATACTACCAAAAAATAGTACTATACTGAACCTTAATAAAACACCCTACAATGCCAGATAACCGGACCATACTATGTCTACATAACAGTGCCACAAATAATACCACCCTACTATGCCAGATAACAGGACCATACCATGTCTACATAATAGTGCCACAAATAATACCACCCTACTATGCCAGATAACAGGACCATACCATGTCTACATAATAGTGCCACAAATAATACCACCCTACTATGCCAGATAACAGGACCATACCATGTCTACATAATAGTGCCACAAATAATACCACCCTACTATGCCAGATAACAGGACCATACTATGTCTACATAATAGTGCCACAAATAATACCACCCTACTATGCCGGATAACAGGACCATACTATGTCTACATAATAGTGCCACAAATAATACCACCCTACAATGCCGGATAACAGGGCCATACTATGTCTACATAATAGTGCCACAAATAATACCACCCTACTATGCCAGATAACAGGACCATACTATGTCTACATAATAGTGCCACAAATAATACCACCCTACAATGCCGGATAACAGGACCATACTATGTCTACATAATAGTGCCACAAATAATACCACCCTACTATGCCAGATAACAGGACCATACTATGTCTACATAACAGTGCCACAAATAATACCACCCTACTATGCCAGATAACAGGACCATACTATGTCTACATAATAGTGCCACAAATAATACCACCCTACAATGCCAGATAACAGGACCATACTATGTCTACATAATAGTGCCACAAATAATACCACCCTACAATGCCAGATAACAGGACCATACTATGTCTACATAATAGTGCCACAAATAATACCACCCTACAATGCCAGATAACAGGACCATACTATGTCTACATAACAGTGCCACAAATAATACCACCCTACAATGCCAGATAACAGGACCATACTATGTCTACATAATAGTGCCACAAATAATACCACCCTACTATGCCAGATAACAGGACCATACTATGTCTACATAATAGTGCCACAAATAATACCACCCTACAATGCCAGATAACAGGACCATACTATGTCTACATAATAGTGCCACAAATAATACCACCCTACAATGCCAGATAACAGGACCATACTATGTCTACATAATAGTGCCACAAATAATACCACCCTACTATGCCAGATAACAGGACCATACTATGTCTACATAATAGTGCCACAAATAATACCACCCTACTATGCCAGATAACAGGACCATACTATGTCTACATAATAGTGCCACAAATAATACCACCCTACAATGCCGGATAACAGGACCATACTATGTCTACATAATAGTGCCACAAATAATACCACCCTACAATGCCGGATAACAGGACCATACTATGTCTACATAATAGTGCCACAAATAATACCACCCTACAATGCCAGATAACAGGACCATACAGTTCCCACATAATATTACTATACAGCGCCATAAGCTTCCTAAATAATACCACCCTTAGATGTCAGATAAAAGTACCACTCATTTCCCACATAATATTACTATATAGTGCCTACATAAGTGTCATAATGAGCCTAAATAAATCCACCCTACAATGCCAAATACCACTACTATACAATGCCTACATAATAGTGCCACATTGAACCTAATACCACCCTGTCATCTCAAATAAAATCACCATGCAGTGCCCACATAATAGTGCCACACTGATCCGAGATCCTCACCATACAGTGCCAACAGTACTATAGGGAACTCATAACACTATATATATTTCCCACATAAGACTGGCATACCAAGCCCAAATAATATCACCCAAGAATACTAAATAAAATGACCACGCAGAACCCACATATAATGTCATATAGTTCCTACATAATAGTGCCACGCAGTGAACACATAACAATGCCATAACCTGCCCAAATCTAAGGATTATGTAGTGATAGCAAAGAGTGGGTATCGCTTCATGTTGTGAGATCAGCGTGATGGGGCATCCTCTACATCTAGGGGGTAGAAGGCTTCACCAGAATCATAGACGGGGATTCTTTACAGTAAGAGCAGTCACACTGTCATATTGGGGTCGGGGAGGAATTTTTACCCTAATGAGACAATTGGCATCAACCTCATGGGGGTTTTGCCTTCCTCTGGATTAACACGGTAGGATTATAGGTTGGAATTGATGGACCGGTGTCTTTTTCCAACCTTATTAACTCTGTAACTCTGTGTGCCAATAAATGGTAAAGTCCACAGGGTAATTCCCTCTTTTGGCCCATGCTATATTCTGGCCTTACCAATGTTTTCATCCTAAATGTATGCATTTTCTTGCAGTGTATCAGCACTCACCTCGGGCCTGGTAAAGCGCACAAAGTATCTAAGGAGGCGGCATTCCTGAACAAAGAGCTCACGGTAATCAGTTTCTCAGTAAAACTCTTAGCGGATTTCCACACGAAAACACTGCAGAAATTCTGTCCTGAATTTCTGTGCAAAAATTCCCGCAGCGCATTACAGTAACAGCAAAGCGGAGGAGATTTAAAAAAAAAAAAATCTCATTCGCACACTTTTAAAAAAGAAGTGCGGAAATTGACCTGCGCTGCGTGTTCTCAATCTGCGGCATGTCAGTTTCTATGGCGAAAACGCACAGAATTTCCACACAGAAAATCTGGTCAGAAATTCTACGATGTTTACGCTACATGTGGACGTCCCCTTAAAGAGAACCTGTCACTAGGTCATATACGTTGAGCTGGTGTACTGACCTGAATAGCGCGGTCTCCCTCATTCCAGCGCGGTTTTTCTTTTTTTCCTAGACCCTCCCGTTCCAGAGATATGGCCCACTCTTGTGTTGGCTTCCTCTATGCTAATTTGCAGTAGTTAGCCAAGGGGGTGTGAAATACCCTCAAGCTGCCTCGTGCTGATTGGTCAGCATCAGATTCAGGGAAGCTAGCTCCGCCCCCATTGGCTAACTATAGCAAATTAGCTTATATGGAGCCAACACAACAAGGGGCCATATCTCAGGAATGGGGGGGTCCAGTAAAAAAATAAAACCAGCGCTGGAATCAGGGAGACCGCGCTATTCAGGTCAGTAAACCAGTTCAACTTATATGATCTAGTGACAGGTCCTCTTTAATGTATGTGATGTGCAGATCCCTCTGTGAGGGTGACATTCTTTCCAGTGTTTGTATATAGAACAGACATCTATTGTGTATCAGCAACAGGACATTGACCATTTACTGGTGAACCTGAGGATGGAGGCCGTGTTCTTAAAGGAGAATTTCAATATTAACTGGGTGTCTCAGACCGGCATCGTGGAGAACATTGAATCCGTCATCAAAGAATATAAGCAGAGTCGAGGTTTACTGGTAACCGCGGAGCAGTTGTGTCATAGATTGTTGTAGTGTAACGTTCTTATAAGTGTTCAGGACTGGCTTATTCTTGGACTGAATGACAGTAAGGTTCTTACCTGTCTCCACAATCCTTACACTTCCATGATAATTAAAATGCATGTCCCCCTAAAATAAAATAAAACTAAATTAAAGCAGAACCCTATAAGTCCTTGATTAGTCCTGTTTTATTAAAGGAACACTCCAGACAAAACTGATATTCTGTGTTATACCTAGTACAGGGTTCGATGGGGGGGGGGATGCATGACTCGGGGGATACAAGAACATCAAAAGGATTAGTCATCCACCGCCCCTCGGGCCCTGTACAAGGCATAAAACAATGAACCAATTTTGCCCAGATTGTTCCTTTAAAGTCTATCTCCGCCCTCAAAAATTATTTTGTGATTTTTAATCGGTTAAAAAGAGTCTAATTCTGTGTGTATTCATTTCTTAATATATCTTCATGGTGTTTGAATAGCTTTTCTGATACAGAGCTCCAAATCCCCTGCACAGACATAGATTCAAAATATAACATGCAGGCTGCCTGAACTTGCCACTAGGGGGAGCTTCAATGACTTATATTGGTGATTTTTTTTTTCCGTACTGCAAAATGGAATAATTTCTGAAGGGCTATAAAAAAAAAAATGATGGAATTAAAAAAAAAAAAAAAGCACTTCCAACATTTTCCTCCAGAAAATGTGTATTTATTTACATATCACTATGACATGTTAAAAGTTTTGTAAAAGTTTAGTTACCCTTTAAGAGCAAGGTTTGCCCCAGAGTATCTGGATTAAAATGCCTTTTGGTTTCTGTTCTTTCATTAGCCTATACGTATCTGCATTCTGGGTCCTCCTGCCGTCGGGAAAACAACCGTGTCAAAGTTACTGTGCAAACACTACAAACTGCATCATGTCCATATAAAAGACGTCATCACAGAAGCGATCGACAATCTAGTAAGTTATTGCTGCTTCTATGCGTAATATAAAGACCCCAAAAGTGAACAGGGCACCGTCCACTGACAGCATCCCCAATATCTCTCATCAATGGAAAACAACGATTTTGGATGTTGACTTTTATCCGGTCTTGTACTTTGTTCTCCTAGGAGATAAGCGGTGCCGGATGCGTCTGGCAGCAGCTTATTCCGCTCTCCCTATGAAAATAAGCATGCTCAGCTGACCCCAAAATCCATGTTTATGGGGGAGGCCCATCTGTAACTACCTTGACTATTATACCTTCTACCTTTCTGTTCTCCTGACAGCTACCAAACAGAACTACAACTCCCAGCATGCCCTGACAGCCTGTGTATACTTCCATTTACATTCTCTCTCCTTATGTTTCACTTTGGAATCCTACCTGGATCACTCTGGAATCATATTGTGTATTTTCTCTCCTTGTGAAGGAGCGGTTGGTAAAATCTCCCCCAGAAGAGGAAGAGGAGGGCGAGGAAGGCCCGGAAGCGTGGCAGGAACTGTTGGATTCTGTTAAAGAGAACATGGAACAAAATGGAGGTATTTGCACAATGTTTATTACTCTTTATATTTCTCTAACACGTCTCCCTGTATTCTTACACATTATGGTGTATAATCTGACAGGCCAGAGGGGGGGGGGGGCATTTCTTAGCTGCAACATGGGGAAAAACAATGCAGCGGCAGCGCGCCATTTACAGTCTGTCACTCAGGAGTGGGGGGGGGGGGGGTAATGGAGATTCCCATTCAAAGAGGGGAAAACACCAACGAAATGCCAAGGGTAGAGAATGTTGTGGTTTGAAAACGCAAGGCTCTGTGTCTGAAATCATTCCTTGTGGCTCAATGTCTGCCTAGAGCCTGCTCTGGTAATTTGCATTCTGGGAACTGTCATCCTTACGCCAGTCACTATACTGTAATCTGAAAGCGTAACTGCCCGCCGGCATTATAGGAGCTCAGCTTAGCGGTTAAAGGTTTATCTGACAACACGATAACTGACTGTTTATAATAGTGAGTGCAGCTCTGGAGTATAATACAGGATATAACTCCGGATCAGTACAGGATAAGTAATGTAATGTATGTACACAGTGACTCCACCAGCAGAATAGTGAGTGCAGCTCTGGAGTATAATACATGATGTAACTCAGGATCAGTACAGGATAAGTAATGTAATGTATGTACACAGTGACTCCACCAGCAGAATAGCGAGTGCAGCTCTGGAGTATAATACAGGATGTAACTCCGGATCAGTGCAGGATAAGTAATGTAATGTATGTACACATTGACTCCACCAGCGTGAGTGCAGCTCTGGAGTATAATA
The DNA here is from genome assembly GCF_050947455.1 of Rhinoderma darwinii. Classification (NCBI taxonomy): domain Eukaryota; kingdom Metazoa; phylum Chordata; class Amphibia; order Anura; family Rhinodermatidae; genus Rhinoderma; species Rhinoderma darwinii. The sequence goes on along the minus strand of NC_134698.1, from coordinate 75,592,017 downwards.
CAGGATATAACTCAGGATCCGTACAGGATAAGTAATATATGTACACAGTGACCCCACCAGCAGAATAGTGAGTGCAGCTCTGGAGTATAATACAGGATGTAACTCAGGATCAGTACAGGGTAAGTAATGTAATGTATGTACATAGTGACTCCACCAGCAGAATAGTGAGTGCAGCTCTGGAGTATAATACAGGATGTAACTCAGGATCAGTACAGGGTAAGTAATGTAATGTATGTACACAGTGACTCCACCAGCAGAATAGCGAGTGCAGCTCTGGAGTATAATACAGGATGTAACTCCGGATCAGTGCAGGATAAGTAATGTAATGTATGTACACATTGACTCCACCAGCAGAATAGTGAGTGCAGCTCTGGAGTATAATACAGGATATAACTCAGGATCCGTACAGGATAAGTAATATATGTACACAGTGACCCCACCAGCAGAATAGTGAGTTCAGTTCTGGAGTATAATACAGGATGTAACTCAGGATCAGTACAGGATGAGTAATGTATGTACACAGTGACTCCACCAGCAGAATAGGGAGCGCAGCTCTGGTGTATAATACAGGATACACAGAATCAGTACAGGATAAGTTATGTAATGTATGTACACAGCGACTCCACCAGCAGAATAGTGAGTGCAGCTCTGGAGTATAATACAGGATGTAACTCAGGATCAGTACAGGATAAGTAATGTAATGTATGTACACAGCGACTACACCAGCAGAATAGTGAGTGCAGCTCTGGAGTATAATACAGGATGTAACTCAGGATCAGTACAGGATAAGTAATGTAATGTATGTACACAGTGACTCCACCAGCAAAATAGTGAGTGCAGCTCTGGAGTAGAATACAGAATGTAACTCAGGATCAGTACAGGATAAGTAATGTAATGTATGTACACAGCGACTACACCAGCAGAATAGTGAGTGCAGCCCTGGAGTATAATACATGATGTAACTCAGGATCAGTACAGGATAAGTAATGTAATGTATGAACACAGCGACTACACCAGCAAAATAGTGAGTGCAGCTCTGGAGTATAATACAGGATGTAACTCAGGATCAATACAGGATAAGTAATGTAATGTATGTACACAGTGACTCCACCAGCAGAATAGTGAGTTCAGCTCTGGAGTATAATACAGGATGTAACTCAGGATCAGTACAGGACAAGTAATGTAATGTATGTACACAGTGACTCCACCAGCAGAATAGTGAGTTCAGCTCTGGAGTATAATACAGGATGTAACACAGAATCAGTACAGGATAAGTTATGTAATGTATTAAAAAAGCTACTTAACTATTTTCTGCTTTACATACCGCAGCACAGAGCCACTCTGGTTGTCTCTTTACATCTGTATAGTTGTTGCACATTTCAGTCGGTTGCAGGAGAAATGTAACCAGATTTTTTTTGCTTTCTTGTCAATATAGTCAATTTAATAATTGACAAAATAAACCATTGTAACATTTATCACACACATTGCAGGACGACTGGATGACAGCTACGTGATCCGCTTCATGAAGGAAAAACTGAAATCTATGCCTTGTCAGAACCAGGGTTATGTCCTGGATGGATATCCGAAGACCTATGAACAAGCCAAGGAGCTTTTCAGCTGTATGTATATTCATGACCTCCGTAGTCTCTGTATTCCCAATAAGCCTTGCAGAACATTTCAATTATCCTAATTGTTTGTTGCTTTTATGTTTTTTAGCGGAAGAAGGTGAAGAAGAAGAGGAGAGCAGGAGTAAAGCCCCACACTTCGATAAAACCATCACCCCAGGTGTGTATTTTAGGGAGGTTTTATTAATATTTTTACATTTTAATCGTTTTTATTAAAGGGGTTGTCTTCTTCGGACAATCCTTTTTTGTTAGAAGAGTTTGTACTTGGACCTCCAGCAAACAACTGTAATCTGTGGAGGAAACCACAGCAAGTGTTCAATTTCCCTACAGTGCCTCCGCAGGGCAAATGAAGCATTAAACAATTTTCATTGATATCAATGGATAGTCCATGTACTCAGACATTCCAGGTCTTCTAGAGCAAGAGACAGTCTTCTCTCTGGCTGATAGATTAGGGTCCTGAACAGGAGACACCCCCCTCTATTAAATTAGAATTCCCTAACAGGTTATTAAAATTGGCTTTTCTTAACCAAATAACTTCTTTAAGGTATTATAACAGAACTTACATGAACATACTTTTAGCATTTAATTTGGCCATACGTGTTACATGTTATCTAATGTGTATGGAGACATACCGACAGACTGGATTTTAAACTGTTCAATCCTATAGTCTACATTCAGATAAGCGGCATCAGTTGCGCCTGGCATCCACTTGTCTCCAAATCCATAGAAATAACAGGCATGCACAGCGGAGCCAATTGTGCATGTTTATGGGTTAGTTAGAGAAGATAACTATTGGCTGACAACTATCTCATGTGTCTGGCCAGCTTTACATTGCACCTCGGTGGCAGATAACAGCTGATTGTGGGGTCTCCCATGAACACATTAGGGGAGCGCAGTCTATAAGGCTAAATGTGGATTAACATGACTTATTATTTGATTTTTATATTCACTATATTGTTTATGTTTAGATTATGTCATTTCATTGGATGGATCGGATGAATTCCTGAAAAACCGGGCCATTAACCTACCAGAGAGCGTAGTTGCCGGAACACATTACGCTCAGGATCGTTTTCTGCGCGCGCTCACCACGTTCCGTGAATTAAACACTGAAGACGAAACCGTTCTGAACTATTTTGATGAGGCCGAAATCCACCCTCTGCATATCGGTAGGTCCTATGAATAAAACATTGGACACCATCAGCTAATGGTAAATTATCACACCTCTTATATTAATTCATGCATAAAGACAATATATCGCTTCATGTGAGAGGTAACTACCCACAATGCTCAGTTCATGAGATCCAAACACTGTATGGATTGGGCGATCTACAGGACCACCATGCTGCTATCATCTAAGGACCTATGTACCATGTATAAGACCGGGTGATAAGGAGAGCACTCAAGTTGGCCGTGTCACCATCCCTATGTGCAGTGTGAACCTGTGTAAAGCTCCTCTATCCACCAGCACAGCAAATATGGAAGAGAGCGATCATCCTGAGAGACACAACTCATTTCTCCAATGCAAAGCATCAGGGCTGTGGGGTGGAGGGGTGAAGCTGCACCATAGAGGAATGGGCTATTTTTGATTCTCAATATGGGGTCCCACGTCCTCCAAGTATCGCACATACCAATCATTATTTTTAAGATATAACATTGTTTTCACAGATGTTTCTAAAGACGACGATCCCCTATATAGAGACGTTATAAAGCAAATTACTAAGGAGGTCGGGGAACCTCGCAACTATGGCTTGACAATGGAAGAGTTGGAGGAGCTGGAGCTGAAAGAGGCAGAGGAAAGTCTTACCCGTGAGGCATCCAGACAGTCTGAATTGGAGAGGAGGGAAGCGGAAGAGGAAGCGGAGAAGATCGCCCGATGGGAGGAGTGGGTGAGTCGGGATAGCAGAAAAAGGGAATATTACATTCAACGCATTGTGTCCATATTATGTGCGATATAGTCTAACCATGTGAGAACAGAACCGACTGTGTCCAAATCTTATAATAAAATAAGGGCAGTCATATGGGATGATGTCTGGGGCTTGGAAGGTCCTGGGTCAGGGACTATAGTAAAATAGCAGTAAAGTGAAGTGCTAATTTGACGTAACTTGACTTACGATTACAACATCCATAAAACGCTTCTGTTTTGACTACATATACCTACACAATCCATGTCAAATGTTACAGAACGATCGCCTGGAAGAAGTAAAACGCCAAGAGCATGAAATGCTGGAAGCCCAGTCCATCCCTTTAAGGAATTATTTAATGAAGAACGTCATGCCGACACTGATAGAGGGACTGAATGAATGCTGCAAAGCCAGACCGGACGACCCTGTTGATTATCTGGTAAGATCACGGGCGGTTTAGACTTTATTTCACCCCCCCCCTCCCACACACACACAAACTGTAGCTCCTGAGGCCTTATTGCGTTTTTTGTTATATTTGCTGTGAAACAATACTGAGCCAGAACGTACAAATTCCCATCACTGTAGTGCAAAAGCTTGCCGACCGCTCTAGAGCGACCAAAACGTAAAACGCTCCTTGGCACATGAAAAAACAAGTGCAGGTATCACGCTAAAAAAATATACAGGCTTATTAAGTATATTATATTAATCTGTCTTCCATTTGCTCCCCCTAGTGGCAGCTATGTGCTCTAGAAATGCATGAATTTAAAACGATTAAAAAAATGTGAAAACTATTTAAAAAAAATAAAAGTATATACAAATGTGTATCAGTGTGATTGGTGCAACTTTTACTTTTTGAGATACAGCTGCTTTGTATCCTGTATACAGAGCAGCTGTATCTAGTGCTGAAACCTGAATCTGTTGGGTCCCCTGGACTATGTTCATAACTTAGATGTGATAGATTAAAGGTGGATCCGCTGTCACTGAACCAGTCAATCCCGCTGACCCGACAGATTCAGATCTCAGCACAAGATACATCTGCTCTGTATAAAGGATAAAAAGCGGCTGTATCTGAAAAAGTAAAAATAATTTTTTATAAAATCGAATTACAAAGTTGCACTTACAGTATATAGTAAAAAAAATTGTTTTCAAAAGGTGTACATAGTCTTTAAAGAGGTTGTTTCAATAAGACAACTCCTTTTTAAAAGGAAGCCACCCGAGCGATCAGCTGATCTCTGCAGGTCTGGCTTCTGAAAACCTCAGCGATCAGCTGTAAATCATTGGGGGAAGTTACAGACACCCATTTCCCCTGCAGCGGCCGCTACAGGATAAACGTGGTATTATATGGTGCCCATTTATATGAATGGGCCACCATTTAAGATATGGCTGGGACAAGTCAGACACCGCTCTGCATACGGGTAAATGCACACGTTGCGTATTATGTGCGGTTTTGCCGCGCGTATTTGCGTGCGGCACAACCACAGCGTAATAAAGTACCAGCAAAGGCAATGAGATTCGGGGGAATCTCATGTCCACGCTGCGGTATTTTTCGGGACGTAAATTGACCCGCGGTGCGTATTTTCGAAACCGCAGCATGTCAATATATCCCGTGATTCCGCTTGCGAATTCTCTCCCCCTAGTTCTGCAGAAATACGCAGCAAAACCCACAGCGTGAAAAGGCTGCGACTTACGCTACAAAACGTAAAAACAACCGAAAAACGCATAAAAAAAACGCTGCAAATTTTTTGCGGTTTTGCTACGTATTTTACGCAGCAGAATACGCAACGTGTACATGTAGACTACTACTTCTGACCGGCCGGCCCCTGCTCTCTACAGACCCTTCCTCTCTTACAGCAAAGACCCATTGCTGATCACAGACTTCCATAAATCTGCCGTTTAGTACTACGTGATCCATCGGACTTCTGAATAACGGTTTATTCTTATTTTTTTCTTACAGGCAGAATATCTGTTCAAGCGCAACCCTCAGATAGAATGAAGATGTTATTACAAGTTCTCTGTTCAATAAAACCTGTAATACATAAAATATGCTGTAAAGTGAAAAAAGTGTCATATAAAGGAAATAAAACTGAGAAAAAGACATTTTAAATAGAATCAATCAGGACGGTCCCCACTGTTTAGATAGAAGCCATAATAGACGACACATGGAAGGGACGACAACAGTGGGGCAAGGGTCCACAAACTACTGCCCTATAGTGCCTATATAATACTGCAATATAATGACATAACAACACAGCTATATAGTGACCATATAATACTGCCCTATAGTGACCATATACTACTGCCCTATAGTGACCATATACTACTGCCCTATAGTGACCATATACTACTGCACTATAGTGACCATATACTACTGCACTATAGTGACCATATACTACTGCCCTATAGTGACCATATAATACTGCCCTATAGTGACCATATAATACTGCCCTATAGTGACCATATACTACTGCCCTATAGTGACCATATACTACTGCCCTATAGTGACCATATAATACTGCCCTATAGAGTCTATATAATCGTGCAATACAATGACATACAGTAATAACTGAGCTATATTGTGCTGCAGCCAGTACTATGGGGTTAGTTTATGACAAGGAGTAAGTATAGTGCAGACCATGGATGGTGGAAACAGGTAGACAGAGGCCCGCGGCTCCTACTATCATCCCTCCGTATTTGCTGCTGGTCAGTGATCACTTATAGGGTGTATGGGTAATAACTCTCATCATGGCACACGTTGTGCAGAGAACATTCTGCCTGTGATGATCCCATTGCTGATCACCGGAGACAGGCGTCTGATCTGCTTTCTTCTTTCATTTGTACAGAACATGTTTTCACTATGACAGTTCTGTATTCTTCAGCTTTTATCACTAGTGTAAAGCTCCCTAATTGCCTTTGAGAGCTTATACTCAATGCCAACCGTGAAAGTAGCGTGTTCTCCACAAGATGGCGCTAAGCGACTGCGCAACCACAATGGTTACGCTTGTCGACGACTATTGGAGAGTCGGGAACAAGTTTCTTTGAAGAGTTGCTGTATGGGGAAAATCTCATGGAAATGAATAGGAGTTTACGGAATGGATTGTTTTTCTGTTATCACTTCGTTATATACCACAGTCCTTTGCTATATTCATTATATCATCCTCTTTGGTCATTTAATTGAGCAGGTCCACAGCAAGAATCTAAAGGATGGCGAATACCCACTTGGCTGGCATTGCTACAGGGAAAGTGAAGTATGACTGTGTGTCCGCTGAGAGTACTGTAAAGCGAGAGCAGCTTTTTGCAGCAGTTCCCTGCTTTGATTAATAGGGGGGATTTATGGGATTCCCCCCCTATTATCTCCATATGCCCTTATAGGACATAATGTATGGAAAGGGGTTGTCCAAAGAGGTCGAGTGTATGGATGTTTTCGAGGAGTCACTTATGCAAGTGGTCTATACAGAATTTTCTTAGTGTCTCTACACCCTGGAAGTACTTGGCGTAAAGAAAAAAAAAATAGGACATCTCCCAAGCGGGACCCTTAGGGACTTTTCAGGCTACTTAAATATACTTCTTGACATTTGTCTTAGATTCATAGGGAGCAAAATATTTTGCAGGATGCACATTCATCCGAATGGCCAAACACCCACTAATACTGGGGTCTAAATTCTGGCAAATCTAAAATAGTCAAGAAAAAAACACGAATTAATATAAAATACATCCTAACATGTGCGGATACTGCTGCTTTACATTTGGATCATGTAGAGTATGGGAAACCTGACAGCAAGTGCTCACTTTCCCTGCAGTGCCTCCACAGGGGAAATAAAGAATTACAAGGTGTCCATTGAAATCAATGGTCTGTCCATGTAACGCACGGATCTGCTGGGTCCTCCATTGTGACCGCTGCCCACTCTACCTAATAGATGAGGGTCCCGAATAGGGGCTTTACGGTTTTAGCAAATCAACCTTATTGATTGTGTGGTGCTATATGCATTCAGTATAATTTCCGGTATAAAGCGCCATGCACACGACTGCAGTTTTGCGGCCGTTTACTATTCGCAATTTCGGAACCGGATAGTATAGAACACATGCTTTCCTATGGGCCAATGCACACGACCGTGGTGTCCACGCTCGGAATCCGGATTGAAAAAAATCCATGTCATTATATGGTCCGGTCTCATTGAAATGAATGCACGTCTTCTGTGCGCACGGTCCGTGATTGCGGACGGCCCGCGGATGACACTGCGGCCCGTCCGTGCCGTAAATCACAGACCGTACACACAGCTACGGCCTAAATATGTCTATACTCCGACCTATATTCTCTGAATATAAGAGCCGGATTTCTATGAGAAAGAAAGGTAAGTGACTCTAGAGGAATCTTCTTAATCCATTGTTTTTCCCCAGTTTATGATTCTGCTCATCAGAGTCAATTATCTCAATATTGCATGCGGCTCTCTCCGGCAATAATGCGCCTTCCTCAGGCATTTAAAACATCTAAAATACCTTTATTTTCTGCATAAAGATCCGGCATTATTAAAGCTGAATGGTATATTAGATCATGTATCCTTGACTAATATGAGTCTGATACCAGAATGGATTAGGAGGTAGTTTTAGAACTTTCTTAGAGAGCAAGTTTTAAAATTGATTTTCAGAATCAGCTGGAGCTTTGGATTATTCCTAAATTAAGGCCCCGGGCAACAGAAAATGGATATTGTAATAAAGCAGCTAACAGAAGAAATCGCTCTCCCCTCATTTCCTTTAAATCTCTGGCACGCGGCGTCCTCTCTGAATTTCACATTGTATGGTGCCCGGTGTCTTGTGCGTTCTGGAAATTTGGCACGGGCAATAACCCTTGTTTGCATTTTCTGTCTGCAGTGAAGCTGTTAATAATGAGATTGATGATAAAGTTGTTGGAAAGAGACAGTTGGAGAGGGCTTCTCTCCATGAGTGACAGAGGGCATGCCCCGTTTTCACAGCCAAGAACGCCGCCTCCAGCAGAGTGCCGACAGTGCCTGGTCACCGTGCCAAGACTGTTAGAAGGAGCAGGAGGAACGACAAGCCTTCAGTATCTCTATTAATACCGAGCTTCTGGGTTCATGAATAATAATTCCCAGTCTTGTTCTCCGCACGTTCCGGACCACTGTAGTGAAGTTCTTACCTAGAGACCTCGTTCCATGGGGCACCCAAAACCCGAACCCCCCCAACCCTTTTTGTTAGAATGAGGCCATAGAAAATATACTAATAATCTTGGGATGACAGGGTTGGAATAAAAGACATTCCCAGATGGACGGAGGCGTTCAGTAATCCAGCCACAGGTCTGGCTGATAATTTTATGCAGCCACAATGAAGGAATGGCAGCGCTCGTGGAGCATCCGCTTCTTGCGCTCCATATGTCACTGCTGTTTTACTCGTTCTTTCCAACTGACTCTCTGGCCATGTGCTGTCTAGATTTGTATGCGATCCGCACGTATACATATGGATATTTTAGGACAGGTTCTTAAAGCAACATTTATTCAATTAAAGACCGGCGACTCCAAATCGACTCGTACGCTTGTCTAAATATGAATGTGTCACCGTGTTATACGTTACAGCGGATTTGTAAGTTAATGGTTGTGTTAGCAGACTGAAGGGGAAGGGAACATGTACCAGACATCATATAAGAAATCCTATATTTATATATGAAGTCAAGTCATAAATAGTCACAATATATATAAAATTAGAGGATAGAATTTCGATAGAGAAATATAAAATAGATGGATAGAAGATAGAGATATGAGAGAGAGACAGACAGTTTATTATTAATGATGCTGCATTATAATTCAATTAATCCAGAAGCAGATGGTCTAACCCGACCTGTTCCAGTGCCAGTGCCCAGAAAATAACGCATGGTTCAACTTTAGAGTACATGAGAATTTTGGCAAAAATAAGTTTTGCCTATTTTATAATACACCTTACCACTATGACTTCCCTGCTACTTGATTAGTACAGCTTCCCTGTCATGATGTAGGTACAGATAGTACTGCCTCCCTGTCTCTTCCTGTAATGATGTAGGTACAGATTGTACTGCCTTCCTGTCTCTTCCTGTAATGATGTAGGTAGATAGTACTGCCTCCCTGTCCCTTCCTGTAATGATGTAGGTAGATAGTACTGCCTCACAATCCATCCTTGTTATTATGTAGGTACAGATAGTACTGCCTCCCTGTCTCTTCCTGTAATGATGTAGGTACAGATTGTACTGCCTCCCTGTCTCTTCCTGTAATGATGTAGGTAGATAGTACTGCCTCTCTATCCATCCTTGTTATGATGTAGGTACAGATAGTACTGCCTCCCTGTCCCTTCCTGTAATGATGTAGGTAGATAGTACTGCCTCACAATCTATCCTTGTTATTATGTAGGTACAGATAGTAATGCCTCCCTGTCTCTTCCTGTAATGATGTAGGTACAGATAGTACTGCCTCCGTGTCTCTCTCTGTAAATTATATTGGTACAGATAGTACTGCCTCTCTGTCTCTCCCTGTAAATGATGTACTGTAGGTACATATAGTACGGCTTCCCGTACTATAATTATGTAGGTACACATAGTGTTGCCCCTCTGTCTCTCCCTGTAATGATGTAGGTACAGATAGTACTGCCTCCCTGTAGTGATGTAGGGGCAGATAGTACTGCCTCTCCCTCTATAAATTATGTTGGTGCAGATAGTACTGCTTCCCTGTCTCTCTCCATAAATTATATTGGTACAGATAGTACTGCCTCTCTCTATAAATTATGTAGGTGCAGATAGTACTGCCTCCCTGTCTCTCCCTGTAATCATGCAGGTGCAGATAGTACTGCCTCCCTGTAATAATGCAGGTGCAGATAGTACTGCCTCCCTGTCTCTCTCTGTAAATTAGATCGTCACAGATAGTAATGCCTCGCTGTCTGTCTCTATAAATTATGTAGGTGCAGATAGTACTGCCTCCTGTCTCTCCCTGTAATCATGCAGGTGCAGACAGTACTGCCTCCCTGTAATAATGCAGGTGCAGGTAGTAAGTACTGTCGCCTTGTTTCTCTCTCTAAATGATATCGGCACAGATAGTACTGCCTCTCAGTCTCTCTCGCTATACATTATGTAGGTACAGATAGTACTGCATCCCTGTCTCTCCCTGTAAATGCTATTGGTACAGATAATACTGCCGCTCTCTCTCCCTGTAGTGATGTAGGTATAGCTAAGGAGAGATACGTATATAGATCCATAGAAGATATATTTGGATAGCTAAATAAGATAATATAAGTATGTGATATAGATAGATAAACATTAGATAGATAAGATAAATACGAGGTAGATAGATACGACATAGATGGATATAAAGATAAATAAATATGAGATAGAAAGACAAATAGATAGACATGAGATAGATGTTTTTCTAAAATGAATCTATTTGCCAAGAGGTCCCGTTCTTTGCAGCAAATAAGATGTTTTTAAAGTTTATTTTCCTTATAACTTGGGAGGTATTGGCTAATTAGCAAACAAATCGAATGCTTCTGCGGCCAATAATATATGATGGAAAAATAAGCAATTTTGTTTCCAGCTTTTCAATCTGGAGCCTCTGATAATCAGGAGACACAAATCATCTCTGGTTCATAATGTTTCAAACAGAAATTTCTAAACAGATTCCGACATTAATTTTAAGGGCCATTAATTGTAATATTCTGTATTTAACCGAAGAAATTGTCATTTTTTTAAATCTTGTTATTGTCTTACTTGTCCTTTTGAATGGTTTAACTTGATGTTTTATCCCCCATTTTATTAGAATATAATAAACAGTATAGTGCGGCCCTGTGGTGGGGTCCAATGCCCTAAGGGTACGTCCTCACGTAGCGTAAACCCTGCAGAATTTACGACTGTGCGGGAATTTTGAAGCGTTTTCGAATAAGAGGAATTGACAGGCTGCAAAATGAGAATCCGCACCCCACGTCAATTTCCAGACTTCTTTTCTGACCATTTTCTGTGCAGCGTGTGGATGAGATTTGTTCAAATCTCATCCACTTTGCTGCTACTGTAATACGCTGTGCAATGTCTGCATAGGAAATCTGGTCAGAAATTCTGCAGTGTTTACGCACGTGTGAACAGACCCTAAACGCACTGCATCAGCTTTCAAGATTTTCAGCTCTGGAGGAATTATTATATATTCTCTTCAGCATTGCCAGTCGCATGCCATGGCCCAGAGGGCAAGCACAGGGTAGAATCACTTAAAGGGGTTATGTGGGGACCAAAGATTATTATCAGTGTAGTCTCTGCAGTATGTGATACACTCGCTAATATACATTCTGATCCCCGTCGCGCTGATTCTGAGATTTTAATAGATTTTTATAGCACTGCCGGTGGACCGGAAGTCTAGTGGTACAGTCTTCTTTGATGACGATACGAACAGCATAGCACAGCGATTATATAGAGTACAGCGGGGCCGGTCACATGACGAAGAGTCGTGGTGTCATATGAAATATTAGAATCTCCTCTTTCATATGCCACCAGAGCCGCTGTTCTAGGTGGTCCACAGCCCGAGATATGGCTATTTGAAATGATCCCTCTTCCCTCCAGCCTCAGTCTCTCACACTGTGTGAAGCAGCTTCGTGCTGATAGGATGGCATCAGAGGCTGTGAGGAGCTCCACCTCAGGGGAATCGCTGCTGTTACCTCCCACTTGTCTAGTATAGGCTAATTTGCATATTTATAAAAAAAGCTCATAACTTTTAAAATAATATACTTTTTGGGACACAATTTTCACTAGTATTATCGGTGTGACAGCGCCTATTAGATTAGCTAGGAGATTGGGCATTACTAAACTAGTGACAGATCCTAAAATTATGATAGGTGAAAGTTTATCTTCACTGAGAACGTGAGCCCCAAGTCCCAGCCCCCGGACAGACATTTCTCCGCACCTATCATGCTTCTATAACCTTGTACCTTCAACTGGCATCTGCATCTTCAGGAGCCTTCAAGAACTACTCTTCCCATCGGGACAGTTGATGGACCAGAACCTAAAAACACCAGTATCTGTCTACAGTGAGCTCCCCCTAGTGGTGGCAGCAGGCAGTCTGAAATTTATCATTTATCTCTATGGCTGTGTGAAGGGAAACAGGAGATTTGGAGCTTTGTACTGGCAAATCGGAGCCCTGGCCCTTTCATTATACTATGAAATTAACAGAATAGAATTTTGGACCTGAAAGATGTAAATGAGTATTTTAGTTTCCTGATTAATATAATTTCTTCAAATTATTATTTATTATGGATTTATACTTGGTGAACACCATGAATATGCCTGTACCTTATCCATGTGGCGTTTCCGGGCTGGAACCCGGTTCCTGACTTTGCCGCACAACGTTATACGAAAAGAATGGAAACTTGAGCAGAACATTGGGATTTTTTTCCTTTTTGCAATGTGCCGATGCGCTGGATGCCGTGGTGTGTACAACATGTCTAATTTGTAATCCTTAGGAAGGATCTAAACTGGGTTTGTACCTGTATATGCTGCACAGTCAGACCAGTCTACAATGAATAATGTATGACGTTGGTATTTTGGTTCCGGTAGACGTCCCCTGAGAGGAGTCTCCTCATCCTCCAGCGCATCATTAACTAGCGGTGTAGTACATGATACATTGCTCTACCCTAAATATTCTATATATAGTCTACAAATCTACCAAGCGCCTCCTGAACATATGTACACCGACTCTCTCAGTGCGTCTTTGGGGGCAGATAGTGATACAAAGCACTTTTCAGCTTAAAGAGCAATGTTATCTGGATTAGCTTTTTACACTGTATCAGATATTGCAACCTCAGGGTAAGTTGACACGTTGCGTAAATACTAGGGATTTTTCGCAACAGATTCCATTGCGGAAAACCCGCAACAGAGTGGATGAGATTTGAACAAATGTCCTCCACGCGCTGCGTAAATGACAAGCGGAAAAAACGCTCAGGAATTGACCTGCGGCGCGGTTTTTTAATCCGCAACATGTCAATTGTATTTGAATATTCGCTTCTTTTTGTTGCGGGTTTTCCCCATTGAATTCAATGGGGAGGTAAAAGCGGCAGCAAATAGCAGATGTTGCGCTTTTTGTGGTGGAAAAGCTGCGATTCTGCCGCATAAAAAGCAACTCAGAAAAAAATAAAATCTTATACTTACCCAAAATTCTGTGTTTCTTCGTCCAGGCCTCCCTCCTGAGATGACGTTTCATCCCATGCGACCGCTGCAGCCAATCACATGGGATGAAACGTCAACCAAGGAGGCCGGGCTGCAGGACGGTGGAGGGACGTGTCGCCATGGCTACGGATAAGTATGTCGTTTTCCGCAGTGGGCATTCTGGCCGGAAAACTGCACCACAATTTGGTGCGTTTTTTTTAAATGGAATTCCCTGCGGCGCCCAGGGTGGATACACTGTGTGCTTTTAAGCAGCGTATCCGCCCTGTGTGAACATGCCCATAAAGTTCACACCGCAATGAGCCCTCGGGGGTCAAAAAGTAGCAGTCGCCTCGAATAACATGTTTAAGCATCCAGCGAGGTTGTCACTACTCTTCTTCTTCCACATGGAATGAAGACGATGGAAGTTTTCCTAACAAGGCAGGAAGACCCGATCGCCTAAGTGATGAATTGCATCATGGTCCTAGAACCTAATCAAGAACCCGGTATATTACATTCAGTGTAACTGAAATTTTTAGCTTTTGCCTGGAGTTATGTGAGTGTGCGCCACAATAGTGTACTGGGAAAATATGTGATATTTCCCCCCACAGATTGACGTACCTGAGTGAAGGGCATATGGTCCATACAGGCAGCCTGGGGAGAGCCTTCCCATCCTTGGCTTCATTACCAGGTCTCTGCCGCACCACAAACCTTGTATGCCAGATCCTGATGTGGCAGGCTGTGAGGATTTGGGTTGGGCCCCCTTTCATTCCGAGCCTGGTTGCAGTCGGACCCCCTGCGACCACGATCATTACCCCCACTGCATGGCCTGAGAGACACCAATACCTATTCCTGAACAGTTGTAATAGTTTTTAATTATAGTTCTAATAGCCATTTTTACTTGCAATACCATGCCTGACCACATGGTGTGCTGTTATGGAGAAATGCACAACACTCAAATCACTTTCAATCAGCATATATAGTAAAGCTCCACCTAGTGGTAGTGATGTTTAGTGCAGGAATTTATATTGTCTACTATGTTATGTATATGCCAAGTAAATTTGACAAAAACTAGTAGCGTAACTATAACATAATAGCTAGTTTTCCCTGCAGTGCCTCTGCAGGTAAAATGAAGAATTACATGTCATGTATTAAAATCACTGCTCTCCCCTGCCATTAACTCACCATGCTATAACAAGGGGATATCTTATGCAGACAAGCCCTTTAATGTTGGAGACCACCAGGAAAAGATGGATCTGGGTTAAGGTCGCTTTTGTTTGATTTTCCGCACTTTGAATTTTGTGAACAGGTGCTTGACAATGGGTTTTGTTTTGTTTTAACTAGTCAGTTCTGGTAGACTTAATAGCCTTGTGGCGAAATTGAGTCTATAAAGCTTATCTTGTATATATTTAGAGAAAAGTTCATTTAGGGATTAGGGAATGTGTCTTGTATATGCGCCATTAAGCATAGCACATCTGCCACTGAGCTGGGATTCATAAGAACACTGAGGGAACTTACAAAGGAATCTTTTTTTTATTCTTTCAGACACGCTCAACATAAAGGAATTTACATACTGCGGGAGCAGATCTATGCTCAAACAAAAAAAGAAAATACTGTCAAACCAAAGGTTAAAGTTACGGAAAAAAAATAGTATTTTACCCCCTAGTCTTCATCAGAATGTAAAAGTAGGTCAGTACCGTAAGCAATGTATAGGTGGTCCGCTCTTAGAAGTTACCTAAAGACTCAGATCCTTCTTACAGTACTTGACGTGAATTGCGCTGCTTCTCCGTCTTCGTATTTTCTGCAGGAAAACCACGAGACAAAAAGACAACATTTATGACCTTACACCATCCAATTACAAGGCAAGAGCCGGCAATGCGATAGAAGAATTGTCTCAGCGGTGCTCGAAATCTTTTTGAAAATATATAAAGAAGAAAAAAATTGAAGTTGTGGATATTTTTTTCTATCATATCTTTATAAAAGGTAGAAAACATACAGTTCTTTCAGGAATCCTACAACGGCCCAACAGGGGTCATTTTGGACCATGGTCAACAATACTGAAGCCCTCCGCCCCCCCCCCCCAAAAAAAAAACAAAACATAAGCTTCCGGCTTACAGCTCCTATTGTTTTTGGATGGCAATATTTTTTATAGATGTGTGTATGCAGACCCTCTAACATGCTGAAATAAAAAATAAGTACACCCCTGCAAGATTTCCATATACATCTCCTTTCAGTGACACAATACTGTGCAAGTCCCAAAGTCCCAATAATAGCGCCAGCCACATCCACATTGCCCTGTAGGCACCAGCCACAACCATATTGTCCCATAGGTACCAATAATATTTCCCCATAGGTACCGATAACATTGCCCCATGGGTACCAATAACATTGCCCCATGGGTACCAATAACAATGCCTCATGGGTACCAATAACATTACCCCATAGGTACCAATCACAATGCCCCATGGGTACCAATAACATTACCCCATAGGTACCAATAACATTGCCCCATGGGTACCAATAACATTACCCCATAGGTACCAATAACATTACCCCATAGGTACCAATAACATTACCCCATAGGTACCAACAACAATGCCCCATGGGTACCAACAACAATGCCCCATGGGTACCAATAACATTACCCCATAGGTACCAACCCCCTACAGCAGGGGCAAGCACAGGATTTTTCAAGGGTTTTCCAAGAACATTGGTGCCAATATCCCATTACACTGAATGTCGGTGAATTTAGGGACTGGTTAACACGTCATATACCTGATGGTTTTGGACATGCTGAACTTTATAGAGCTCATTAAATTTTTGGTGCTTGATAAATATCTTTATTTCGACCAATGTATGACTGGCTGAGGAGAAGTGCGCAGTACAAGGAGGACCAAACATATCCAATTCTATCCAAATCGCTACAGCTGGACACTCGGGGAATCATTTCCTTGTATTTCAGAACCTGACTTTGAACGTTGACTATGACCCTAACGTTTGACCACTGGCTCTGCCTCGTCACAGTCATCTTATGTAATAGAAGGTTTAGCGGGTCTCCAAAATGGCTCTTTTAGGTCCAGCAATTCTGTCCCCATGCTGAGATTTTTGGGACCACTCTGTATGGATGAGGATCTATGGACATATTGTTTTTACAAGGACCGTCTATGTTTGAAAAGTTCCCGAAAAAAAAGTTGTGTCAATTATCATACAAATCCTTCTTGTGTTTTTTTTTAATGGTATTATGGGATTTTTTGGGCTATTTTATACATTGGGCTTAAAAAAACAAAAACAAAAAAACCCCCAAAACATAACAGAGCACCAGACATGCCCTAACGTCCCATGGATTCTTTAAAAATTTGGTCTGCAGGTTCTGATCTTGGGAATTTCTTCCATGTCTTATCCATTAGATTCTGCAGTGTCGATGGGATAAGTACTGATCTATATAAGTACGAGATGTATATAAATAGTGAAGCTTTTCTCTTAATCTGGCCATAGACATTAGACAGTCGACTGCTAGTTTCCCCAACTTCCGCCTTAACAGGCCCATTCAATGCGGGGGAATGCGATAAGCAGACACCAAACATAAGGCGCCACTTATCTCAGGATCAGATAGACAAAAATGCAATGTTTCCAGTTGGGCTATCCCCATAGATTGCCATCCCACCGTGTGTAACTCAGGGGGCTCCTCCAGCAAAAATCTTTATGTTTATGGCCATAACATTGTAACCCTTGAGGTCATTGCCCAGGGACCACATTTTCAAAGACGTAATATTAGAAAATAAAATCACGTCTACAACTTTACTGCATCCCCAAGAACCCATGAAATGAGTAAAGTCGCACTCAGGAGAAAATCTTGGGCTGTGTATGATATGGGGAAAAAAATACAAGCCGATTGTTTAAACCTTGAGATTAATTTTACAAAAATTTTTGGGAAGATATTTTTGTCGGCCAATATTTCTGGTAAACTGCAGGTGTCACTGTTAGATTTGTAATAAAGGGCAGAACGCCGGTGATCGTGGGTTAATCGCTCCTGTGCAGTTACGGATTTGTTAGCATTCATGCCACCGGTCAGAGCACAGCTGATATTTGTGTACACAGCCCGCAGATTGTATGTTATAGCGGGCGAGGCTGCCAATGTGCGGGCATCAGATCCATTACAAATGGTAATATTGGGCTTCGGAGTCATAGTAAGACTTGTAGGCGTTTACTCGGGAGCAAAAACTTCATGCACAAAGTATCCAAAAAGAGTCAAGGCGATGCCACACCATTTTTCAGATATGCATATATTTTTTTTGGGGGTGGGGGTGAATCTCGGGAGGAAGAGAAGGTTTCCCATCATCCTAATTCTCTAATCCATTCTCATCTTACAAAGGGAAAATGCCTCTAAAACAACACACGTGGCGTAAACACTGCGGAATTAAAAGTCGCACCGCAGAACACTTTCCACACGACATTTCTATTTTTTTTTCCGCAACGCGGGCAGGAGATTTTCTAGATCTCATTCACTTTGCTGCTACTGTAAATGCTGCGGAATTCTCGCACACAATTCCTTTGTGGAAATTCCGCAGCGTTTACTCTACGCTGGAACTGAGCCTAAGAGTACGTGCACACAGTGCAGATTTTTCATGCATTTTTTAAACCAAAACCAGAATTTGATCCAGGAGAGCAGACCTAAAGTCTTTCCTTTATATAGTTCTTCTTTTTTTGGTTCTGTTGATGGTTTTGGCTTAAAAAAATACATACAAAATCTGCATCAAACCTGCACTGTGTGAACCCAGCCTAAGGCCGGGTTCTGACGGGTCGGATACGCTGCGTAAAAATCACGCAGCCTTATCCAACCTGGGACCCGCAGCACCTTCCATTCGAAAAATCGCACCACCTTGTGGAGCAGTTTTTCTAAAGGAATTTTCCCTGCGTAAAAAAGCGCTCATACTTACCCCCTCCCTCCTTTGACGTTTGCTCCGGCCTCCTACGTTGACGGTTATGTGACACTGCAGCCTGTGATTGGCTGCAGCGGTCACATGGGATGAAACGTCATCCCTGGAGGCCAGACTGCAGGAAGAAGGAGAGGGTTCTGGGTAAGTATGATTTTTGTTTTGTTTTCCAGAGTTGCGATTTTTGAGGCATAATCTGTGATTAAGTCGCAACACTTGGCTTTCTGTTGCGGGTTTTTCATCCCCATTGAATTCATTGGGGAAAACTCACAACAGAAATTTTTTTTACAGAATTAAATTCCGCACCGCAGATCAATTTATTAACGTTTACGCTGCATATTTTTCCGCAGCGCGGGCATGAGATTTACTAAATATCATCCACTTTGCTGCTACTGTAAATACTGCGTAGATTCCGCACACAATTCCGTTGCGGAAAATCCGCAGGGTTTACACTACGTGGAAACCCGGCCTAACTAGACGTGGCAGAAAAAATCCGCTGTGGATTTTGGTGCATATTGGCAGCAAAATCTGCATATGTTACTAGCTGATTTTGCTGCGGATTTGCTGCAGATTTCACCCCTTTGCATTAAGAATCCGCAGCGTTCCCCGAATTCCGCACAGATTTACATGTGAATGGGTTTTTGAAATCCCTATCCACATGCCCTGTACTGTAAATTGTCACGGATTTTCAGTGCTGAATCTGCGCCAAAAATCCACAACATTTAAAATTTGCCCTAAGGCTTTGATTGAAGTAGAGAAATGCACGTCCACTTTTAATTCCATCATAAAATCTGCACCCACCGGTCATATAATGAGTAATATAAATAAATATTAAAAAAATAAATCAAAAATAGTAAAAAAAATAATAAAATTGGTGGTGATTTGCATTCTGGGAAATATAAACTTTTTGTATGACAAAAGTTTGTATGACAAACTTGCTGACTGTTTCCAATAAATTGTGAATGCAGCTCTGGAGTATAATAGAGGCTGTACAACTTTCTCTGCAGATTATAATGTGTTCCCAGTGCGGTTGAAAAGGGGCGCTATAACCCTCTCTCCTCTCTTTGCACCACTATTTGTAACCAATGCAACGTCTGATGTATGTCCTGATGGTTTTCTTTAAAGGGGTAGTCCACTTTGGACAATGTCTCTCACTAGAAATCGTCAGCTGACAAAAAGCGGTTTACATGGTTTCCCGTTTCTGGAAATATCTAATGTCTGGGGGAACCTGCAGCGCCACCACAGGAGAAATGAAGCATTACAAGGTTCCTTATTCAAATCAATTGGCTTTACATATAATGCACAAATATGCCGGGTCCTCCAGAATGAGAGACGCTCTTCGTAGCCGCTCTCTGCTCTGGCTAATAGATGGTAATCCTGAACGGAGGACCCCACTTTATGAGCGCCAACATCCTAATAGGGTATGTGATTCGAAAATGGGTTTTCTACACCGGACAACCCCTTTAACAACTATATATATATACACAAAATTCTCATTCCAATTAGTTATTTCTATAACTACCTCTTCTCTTTGCCTTGTACCTCCTCCGTTGTCTTTCCATTCCGCAGACCCATTAGCCACCATTTATTTAAGGCGAGGGAGCGGTGTGCCGTATACTTAACGACGCGGTTTAGAACGTAATTATGTTTCGCAGGCGATGGTACCAGCGAATCTCATAACAAGTTAAACAATGAGTTTTACTGCTTTTTCCAATCAAACCCAGAAGCTCAGCGGAGGCCACGCAGGTGTATGGGAAAAATGCTGATTTGGACCATCAGATACGAAGCATAAGGGATTATTTACCGTTATCTGCAATTAGCTCAGATGCATAAACAGGCATCCGTCTTAGCAGAGATCCACAGAAAGATCAGACGCCTGCTCCTCTGCATATTTATGTATGTTTAACTATCAGCGTCTCCTAACAAGTATATTTTAAAAGGTGACCCAACCCATAAATACATAATTGCCCTATAGTTTAGTTTATCATTGGTTTAATGGTGCAGCTGGTTTGTGAAGTTCATTGAATCCCGTGTCCTTACATATCAACGAAACGCGGCAGCCGCTCTTATATTCAGAAAAATTAATGAGAGGTTGTCACAGCCCCGCCTCTTTTTCTAGCATTACTGAACAGGACCATCATTTATCATGTTACAGATGACCAAATTAGTAGAACACAATTCCTGTAATTCATGATCACGCTTCTGCTTCAGGTCTTGCGGCATTCTATTTCCATGCCAGATTATCAGGCGCTCGATTAAAGGCTATGTACACCTTTAAAAAAAGTTTTTGGTTTTTTTAAAAAATAAAAATGTCTAGCAGTGTGTTTGGTGTAACTTTCTAATTACGTTTTATTAAAAATTATTTTTACTTTTTGAGATACAGCTGCTTTGTATCCTGTATAGAGAACAGCTGTATCTAGAGCTAAGACCTGAATCCGTCAGGTCCATGATACTGACGGGTTCAGTGACAGCAGGTCCTGCGTGGATCGACCTGTTATCGATCACATGTAAATGATGAACTTAGATGTTATCTTTAACAACTCGATCCCCGCGGACACTGAACCCGTCAGTGCCGCTGTCCTGATGGATTCATGTTTCAGCTCTAGATACAGCTGCTCTGTACACAGGATACAAAGCAGCTGTATCTCAAAAAGTAAAAATAATTTTTAATAAATAGTATTTAGAAAGTTGCACCAAACACACTGATAGACATTTATATATATATATATATATATATAAAAAAAAAAAGTTTTCAAAGGCGTACATAGACTCTGAAGGAATCTTTATACGTCTTTCAAAGAGATATTAACTTTGGGCACAACAACTGAACGTGTTTACTGTCAATTTACTAATATATGTTCAGTTAAAGGGGTATTCCCATGATAGTAAGTGATGAAAAAACACTAGGGTTTGTCATCACTTACTGATTTGGTGGGGTTCTAACTGCCGGGACCCTCATGATCTTCATAAATAAGTGTTTCCCAGCACAGAATTACAGGGAACTTCAACACAGTCCCATTTCCTGCACAGCGGGTGGCCAGAAACCTCCTTCTCGGCAGCGAATAAGCCCAAAAAAATTCAGTCCTCTCGATCTTGTGATCGGTGAGGGTCACAGAGGTCAGATCCCCAGTGATCAGAATGCGACAGCACATCCTAGCGATGCGTAATAACATTATAAAATGGGAGTGCCCCTTTAAGGCCTCTGGCACACGACTGTATTTGGTATCTGTATTATCGGACCGTTTTCTTCTACAAGCCCTCTCTGTCTTTTTAGTATTTCTAAGGGAAGACTCGGTCAGGGATACAAAGCCGCACTTGCGGCCAGAATATGGAGTTTAATCTGGTTCTGAACAGCATTACGGGTCAAAATGCTCTCTGTCTCCAAAATTGGAGTTTGGACCAGATCTGAACACATCATCGATTATAGGGGTTGTCACCCAGCTTTCCCAGACTCCGAAATGATAAATCTGCCTATAGGAATGTATCATCAGTCTGTTTCGTGACAGCCGGGTGACAACCCTTGTGGAACCTGCGTTGGCGGCCATATTGATTGTCACGACCATTCCCAGAAAAAGTTGATTCGAATTTTTAATAATTCCACAGACAAGAACAGATAACGGAGTTATAGTGGCAGTCGACATCAGCAGCAGGAACTAGTCAACGTGGAGTTTTGTTTAAGCTTTATCACAAATGATTGTTCCTGATGAGCGACACCCGCCCGATGTTCAGAGAATAAAAGGTTAAACCAGACGGATATTTTGGCGGTTTGTTATCTGCGTATATGGGATTCCATTGAATGTCTGCCCTGGAAAACAATTGTAAAGTTTCTCACTCGCGAAGCGGATCCTCCAGCCACAATTGGTTTGGCGCTGGCTAAACTGAGGTGTGGAGTCTAAGGCTGTGTTCACACGGAGGAATTTGTGCAGCTGATTCTGCTGCAAAATTCTGCCTCCCATTCAACTCAATGACAGGTGGACGCTTCTTTTTCCTGCTAGCTAATTTTGCTCAGCTAGCGGACAAAAGAAGCGTCCTACCCGATCTTCGGGCGGATTCCGCTTAAACCTTCCATTAAAGTGAATGGGAGTAGGAATCATTCTGCTGACGGCAGGAATAATTCTGCGGTAGATTTTGCAGCAGGACCCGTCAAGCAAAATCCACTGTGTGAACAGAGCCTAAGGAATCTCCTAGTTCCTTCCCCTAAACCCTCCCATTGTAGGGAGGTACAAATTTCCCGGTCAGTTTCCCAGGTTGCGCTCCTCAAAGTAGAGATCCATTGGCGGCAGACATGTTGCCTGGAACATCAGGATCAGAGACGAAGTCAAGGAGGGTCGTCACAAGGAGAGCGGTCAGGATACGTCAAGCCAGGGGATGAGACGAAGTTGTAATCAGAAGTCACGGGTCAAAACCACGAGGTAGAAAAACAAGTACCAGGCGACAAATCTAAAGGTGCAAGACGAAGGCGGAATCCAGAAACAAGACTAAGATCGGGGTTGAGGTCACATTCATCTGACGTCATCTGTGAGAAAACCGTTGCGGCTAAGAGGCAAAAGGAGCCGCGGTTGCCAACGAGAGATCGTCAGGGAGTAACAACCATTCTGTTATTTTAATCGAAATAGATTCAAACTTATATGCGGATTAATTTCTTAATATATATTTTTAGGGGTCAGAGCTTAGTTTTTCTGATACGGAGCTCCAAATCCTCTACATATGCATAAATGATAAAATTCTGTCTCCCTCCAGCCACCACTAGGGGGAGCTTAGGAACTGACTGCATACAATTATACATTGAACACAAGTTCCTAAACTCCCTCTAGTGGCAGGAACCAGAATTTTCAATATTTAACTGGAGCTTTGTATCAGATAAACGGAGTTCCGCCCGTTATCAAGATATATTAAGAAATTGATCAGCAAGGAAGGTTGAACCTAAAAATAACACAGCATGAAAAGGTACAGTAGATCATTTTTTTTAAAGGGGAAATGTTCCTTAATTCTGAATGGGGTTGTTTTTGCAGCATGTGCATCATTTTTTGCAAACCTCATTCAGATGTATGTGACATTGGCAGAAAATCTGCCGTGCGTAAACATACCCTATAGTATTTGCATGTGATTAGAAAAAATGGTATTTACTCGAGCTGCAATACCAGAAACAGCCATGAACAAGGGTGGCGCTGTTCCTGGAGAAAAAAAAAATCAGACCTTTTTTTGTAATCTCATTCAACCCCCTCTAGACAGCAGCTGCCTTAGGACCAGCATTACATTTGCTCATTCAAAAATTCCACCGTCCTATTCTAGTCTAGTAATGACATGTTAGATTTTTTTCTCTCTCGTGCGGGATATTTTTAGCAGAATACAATATTCTCATTAAACAGCAATCTTTACAGCGAGCGATTCCCCACCTGAATAGTATGGCTTCAAAGCCTGCCGCCTGGTAAATGACACTGATTAGCGCACTGTGTTAACATTTATGATACTCTGCGGGTTTTCTTTTGATTCTTAATGCAAACAGCACATTCTCACAATTATAAACAATCTCTGGATTCCGGAATGATCTATCCCGATTCATTTATCTAATCTCTTACCTTATTCTACTCTCTACTCTCAGCCCCGTGGTCATCATTATCTCCTTATTCTCTACCACTGCGGTTGTTTGCCTGTTCGTCAAAAAAAAGTCTCCGCTTAATAATAATAATTGAAAAATAGTCATGTAAATGTTAATAGGGCGGTGTATTGCAGAGAAATAATATATCCTATATGATCTTTTGACATGAGAAACTTTACTTAAAGGGATTGTCCATGATTAGAATAAAATGGCTGCTTTCTTCCAAACACAGCGCCACACCTGTCCACAGGTGGTGTGAGGTATTGCAACTATGGCCTCTTCACTTCAATGGAGGTGAGCTGCAATACCAGGCACAACCCATGGATGAGTGTGGCACTGTTTCAGGATAAAAAAATGTCCAGAAAAATTGGTAAAATAGCATAAGGCTCAGTTCACACTGAGTTTTTTTGGCTCGGATTTAGACGCGGAACCGTGTTAGAATTAGCGCCAGAAAATGTCTGAAACCGCTTGCCACTGATTTCAATGGGAGGCGCAGGCGTCTTTTTTGCCGAGCCGTTTATAGCCGCTCGTGGGGGAAAAAAACGGCATGTCCTGTCTTGCCACTGTTCCGCCTCTGACCTCCCATTGAAATCAATAGGAGGCAGAAAAAGAATTTTTCGCTGCGTTTTTTGCCCGCGGTCCTCAATGGCCACGGGCAAAAAAATGCAGCGAAAACCGCAGCAAGTAACTGCAGGCAGGTCAAAATCTGCCTCAAAATTCCGGATTTTTTCTGCCTGCAAAATAATCAGTGTGAACAGGGCTTTAGGTTCCACTCACATGTATCAGAAAAACTTCCATTAAAGTCCAAGTACACTTTTCCAACTGAGTTTCTTATTGCTCTAATGCATCTGCAATACAACAAAAATACATATTCCTATGTAGATCTATGTGTCGCCATGGTTACAGACTACAAACAAATCCTAGATGTAGTCTGATCCTGAAGTCATGTTTTACTATCTCCCTCCCCTTCTACTTGTTGTAGATTGGCAAGAAGAAGGGGCAGATGAAGTGGACTGAAACATGACTGTAGGATCAGGGTTTGCTTGCAGTCTGTAACCATGGAGTCACATAGGTCTGCATAAGAGATGTATACACAAAACGGTAGATTTTTTTCTATCATATATTGATGTAGCTGATATCCAGATATCTATAGCTGTCAAATGTTTTACTGGTTTCTTCAAAGAGAGAATTGAACATAGCCTGTAAAGCTAAACTGAAGTAATCACACGTCATTTTACAACAATACCTGGCACAGAATTGTTGTATCGCGTGATGTCACTTTTGTACAATTTGAGATGTCGCACAATTTCTATGATTCACAACTGTTACACAATGCTGGTGAGGAGGCAAGACGACGAAGACATTTTTGATGGACTTGGTCTATGGAGACCCATAGTAAAACTCAGCATGGACCCCACCCAGAACTATGTCTTTATTATAGGTCCAAAATTGCGTGTGGATTAATTTTATTATATATGTATAGTTGTTTTTTTCTTACTTGATAAATGTTGTCATTTTGGGTGCATGCAGCCACCACTAGGGGGAGCTCACTGCATGTGGATTTATACAGCTAGTATAAAACTCAAGGGGAACTGTATGCGTCTGTATGCAGCGAGCTCCCCCTAGTGGTGGTGGAAGGTAACCATTGTGACAATGTGACAGGGAAAGTATGAGGCGATCTTTCTTTTAACACTTTCAGTATCTCCACTATTGGAGCCTCAGACGATTCGAGAAGGGAAGGAAAGATAACTTGGAAAAGTAAGTATCTGGGATAATTAGCAACCACAATACGTAGATAGTTTCTTATATGCTAAAGAAGCGGGAAATGTTAATTCATTGTGATGGGTGCACTTTAAGGCAGAATTACAATGTCCCATGTACAATGACCTGCGGGCATATGCAAATGCTTGTTTTTTAAACTCTCATTCGAGGATTGGCGCGGAGTCTCTGAGCGCGTTATTGAATATTCATAGGTAGGAAAGAATCGCCGGCGTCTTTAAGGTTCAGGTGCGCGGAGTCTCTCTCTCTGAGCTCAGATCACAAAGTGTTAAGGGAATTTAAGATGAAAGTGCGGAAGAAAGCTGAAGAGACGCCCTCCACAAAGACCATTTTAGTGTCAAGTTAAATGCTGGCAAATAACGGATGATGATCTTCGTCATTGGCCTCACATTTATCCAGTAATATCCACACACTGGAAACTATTGAGACTTCCTCTTCAGGTGATCATTTGAATAGAAATCGCTGAGCGAGTGTTTTTATAATTGATCCCCTGAGTACTTGTGTCTACTGCGGTACGACCATCATTTTCCCAATGCTGTGTGTGTTTTTTTACATTGCTGCTCTGCAAAATTACAGTTTTCTACATTATTTTATTTTTTGGAAGGTTAACCCTTAGTGAAGAAATGATTCCTTGTGGTCAATACAAAAAACGGATCAAGAAAAGTCTAATGTGTGATGGACAATGTGCGAATAATATCTACAACCTTCAGAGATAGAGGGGTGTCATGTCCAGTGGTCGGGCCATGTTGGTGGTTGTAGTGTTCTATGTATAGAGTATAATAGAATTGTATTATGGTCATGTCCAGGGGTCTGGTCATGTTGGGGGTTGTAGTGTTCTATATATACAGTATAAAAGAATTGTTTTATGGTCATGTCCAGTGTTCGGGTCATGTTGGGGGTTGTAGTGTTCTATGTATACAGTATAATAGAATTGTATTATGGTCATGTCCAGTGGTCGGGTCATGTTGGGGGTTGTAGTGTTCTATGTATAGAGTATAATAGGTATTGCAGCTCACCTCCATTAGAAGTGAATAGGGCATAGCTGCAATACCACACACAACCTGTGGACAGGTGTGGCACTGTGTTTGGAAGAAAGCAGCCGTTTTATTCTAATTCTGGTCATGTCCAGTGGTCGGGTCATGTTGGGAGTTGTAGTGTTCTATGTATAGGGTATAAAAGAATTATATTATGATAATTTCCAGTGGTCGGGCCATGTTGGGGATTGTAATGTTCTATGTCTGTACGAGATGTATATGATCATGTCCAGGTGTGAGGTCGGGTTTATAATCTTGGTTAGTCGGTGCAGGTTTTAGGTCATCACCTTGGAGTTTAAAGACCATGTGCATCATTTCAAGTCTTTCACAGGTTGATTGTCTCCGGCCGGGTTCACATCTGCGTTCAGCTTTCCGTTGTTCTTCTCCGTCAGTGGAGCAGAACAACAGAAAAACCGGAAGTGCCGATTCCGTCGCACGACCAATTGATTCTTATGGGTTCCGTTAAAGTCTGTTGTTTTAGCGTGCTGCGCTATCGTTTCCCGTATTGTCGGCCAGATCTGCGAAGGAAACCCCTAACGGAGCCTCCAACGCAGATGTGAACGAGGCCTTAGTCACCTTTACAGTAAAGCATCTGCACCATAATAAACATCCAACAATAAGAAGAAATCCCAAGGTTCATAAGAGCGTACGTCTCCCACTTTACTCACGGATAGGCAGCAGAACATTATTTGATAGATGGCGCCGGGGATACAACGAGGGGTAAGTATGGGAGCATTTCTAATGTCCTATGAATTTTGAGGCTGCACTCTCGGGCAGTGGCTCTAGATGTTGATGGAGGCAGCGAGTCGGGATGTCAGGTGACTTCAGTGATACACTGTCAGGAAGTCGCGGGGAAATGTGCTTCAACATCAGATACGGCCCACTGGGCCATGTCATCACATCTGCATTTGCTACAATTCGATTTTCTGAGACGATGGAGCAAGGATTATATCAAGACAGATCAGTTGGTATTTCTCAGCCACAAGGTCTGTTCCCCGTCTTACCTGAATCTACCAACAAAGAAATGTACGAGAATAACGGCAAATGTCAAAACACGAGGTTCGGATGAAATATGGGTTTGGCTTTGGTGACTGATTGGATCTGGTTAAAAAATAAAAAGTTGCATGCTCCCTGACTCCGTCCAATGTGCAGAATGACGAAGGGATAGGATACGTAGGAAGCCAAGCTGCATACAATGTGACCCGCTGCCTTGAATATTATTATAGCGCCGGACGCATGGCGACTGCATTAATGTGTTTGTAAGTAGGCTGATGCCTCAGTGGGCCCAGATACTGACTCTATAAAGGGGCCCATTCATAACAGGTGCCAAGAAGTCTAGCAGTGTTGACTCCGTTTGAAGATAACATAAGACTATATGGGGAGACCTCTCTAAAAAAATCACACAAAAAAAAAACACCCCTTTTGAGTAACCAATCCTTTGTATCACCCCTACTAATAAGCGTAACTCTGGAAATCTTACAGGGAACACATGTGTTAATTTTCTCCTGATCCTTTCCTTTTTTTATCTGACAGGTGGTGACGGCAAGGATTAGCTAAGTGGGTGGATTTCAGATTTCCTGGTCTCCTACTGCAGACAAGAGAATTGGGGAAGGGCTCCTGCTGCAGCCAGTTGCCTTACAGCCATAAACAGATTTGTGAGAAGGAAGATGGTCTCTTTTGACACGTATAAAATAATTATTCATATATTTTTCACAGTTATGATTGGAACATAATATAGAATGGCATCACAAGAGAAGATATTATGGGAGGTATTGCTGGGATTTTTGTTTAAGGTGTATTTTTTTACATGTAGCGTAGATAGGCAATCTACAGTTCATCATTTTTGCCCCAATGATTATTGCTTTAAACCTTCAAGTCTCTTCTACCAGTCTGTAATAATGCGGACTACTCCTGCAGCACACGCATGTTGTTTAATAAGGAGCTTTATCCATAGAGAATTAGGGTTCCCACACACTTTAGATAGCGGACGGCCAAACACTCGTCCGACTGATGGCTATCCCCCCCTAGACATATGCACTTTAAAGGGGTTGTCCAAGCACGGACAACTGATAACCTATCCACAGGATAGGTCATCAGTATATGATGGGTTGGGGCTCCGACACCTAGACCCCGCACCGATCAGATGTTCCGGCTGCCTCCGGGCTCCGGATGTCCATTCCAGAAGCAGAAAGCTCCGTTCACGGAATAGTGGAATCTAGCGAAGAGGAGCAGAGTTGCGGTTTTGCAGCACGGCCGCTATACAGTGGTCCGAGCTTTCTGATTCCGGCTCTGCATACTGCATACCCTGCATAACATCCAGCGCCGGGAGGCAGTCAGAACAGATGATCAGTGTGGGGTCTGGGTATTGGACCCTCACCGATCATATACTGATGACCTAACCTGTGGATAGGTCATCAGTTGTCCGTGCCTGGACAACCCCTTTAAGCTTGGCTGATTGTGCATGTGTGTATGCCTGATCCTTCTTTCCCCTAATATCTGTTCAGGGCAGCTTCATACACATTAAATGGTCCGATCGGTCCTGCTGAAATTGGTGGGTTTAGCCAACCTTAATCTAATGTATATAAACTTGTTTAAGTTGCTCAGATAGACCATTGTTTGCCTGCTGTTTCATTGGGCCCTGGCTATACACTATGATTAGAGGTGCCGGGTATGGAAACTTGACAAATTACCGGAGCACAGTTAGTTCTGGGAAATGTTCCTGTTTTTCAGTTCTGATCGAAACGTTTTTTTTTTTCAGTGTGTTTGCTGCAACTTTGTAATTACTTTTTATGAAAAATTATTTTTACTTTTTGAGCTACAGCTGCTTTGTATCCTGTATACAGAGCAGCTGTATCCAGCACTGAAACCTGTATCCATCAGGTCAGTGGGACTGATGGCTTCAGTGTCAGCAGGTCTACACGCAGGATCCAACTGCTGTCCATAACTTAAATGTGATGGATAACAGGTGAATCCTGCATGTCATAGACAAGCAGGGCCCGCTGTCACTGAACCCGTCAGTCCCGCTGACCTGACGGATTCAGGTCTCAGCGCTAGATACAGCTGCTCTGTATACAGGGAACAAAGCAGCTGTATCTCAAAAAATAAGAATAATTTTTAATAAAAAGTAATTACAAAGTTGCACCAAACACACTGATAGAGACACACACACACACACACACACACACACACACACACATATATATATATATATATATACACATATACATGTTTTTAAAGGTTTACATAGCCTTGAGGCCCATTTTACACAGAGTTTTTTGGCGCTGATTTTGAAGCGGAAACCATAAAAATATAAGATATATAGTATATAGAGTGATCATATAATACATATATATGTATATATATGTATACACACACATACACATATATAGTAATTGTGTATATATATATATGCCACCCTGTAGAACGTCAGATGAGCTGCATTATGTTTTTGCTAGCGGGGACTGCCATGTGAATCACTATTATGGATGCTCTGAAATTCACTTAGTGGCTCATTAACAATCACGCTGACATTCCAGACATGCAGCCGGTTGTTAAACAATACCCCGTGTGAAACAGTTTACACATTTCTTGAAATTTACAGTAAAGCCATTTGCGAGAAACAAGCTTGAGTATTACACGTTCATCTCACCGACGTGCCGGCTGATAATTGTCCCCGCAACATGGTGCAAGTATCACTTGACCTCTGGTAAACAGCAGAGGGATGAAATGCGATATCAGGATACAGTGGACTGTCAGCGGACTATTCAGATGACAACATTCACTTTTTGTGCTCTTAATTGGAATCTCGCCCCTGGCAATCCACAGCACAACTTCCCTTCTCAGGTAGGTGTTCACCGCCTGCGTGTTTAGCTGCGAATTTCACCCCTTTACATTGAAAAGACTGAAATCCACAACAGAAATCGACATGCAGTGGATTTGAAAAGTTCTGCTGCATAAATATTAGATCTGTTAAAATCCCATCCACATGGCCGTTACTGTAATCCACTATGGATTTCCCATGTGCAGAAAATCTGCAGCATTTTCGTCTGTCACGATGGGTGTGTGGACCCACTGGGCCGCGGGATAGCAGCTGGCCAAACAGGATACCAAGGCAAAGTGTATAGTACCTGTGGCAATACAGACAGTAGCGACGGCAGGCTCGGATGGGACCTTGGCAGCAGACAGACACCAGGCGCGGTGAAATACAGCAGGCGTTGTATACGACACAACATTACTCCAACACTCTACGGCACAGGAACAAGGTAATACAGGAACGGGAACACTGGGAACTGGAAAACACTAAGGGACCATTTGCAAAGACTAACACGGGTAAACACAGCAACGCTAAGGGAATGCAGGAAGGGGCAGGGCCCTTCTTATAGTCCAGGGTGATCTGGGAGCAATCAGTCAAATCTAAAACATGTGTGTGCTCTGGCCCTTTAAGGCCGGGAATGAGCTTGAGCGTTCACCATAGTGGTCACTGCAGGACAGGACGGCCGCATGTGCTGGCAACTCTGGGGAGGAAGACATCTGCAGGATGATAGGAGTAGGCGGTCTGCAACCATGGACGTTACATCATCCCATAAGGACGCGGCCTTAGGCTGTGATCACACGTTTTGTGGTAGGAAACTGCACAACAAAACTGCATGCGTTTTACGGTGAACTGCCTTTGTTTTACCGCTCAGTTTTTTAACATGCTTTAAATTTCACCTGTAAAAACGTGCGGCCCACTACCACAACGTGTGAATACAGTCTTAAGAACAGATACAGGTGATTGGTGCTGTGAGTTCCTGCTGTGGTAGAGTCAGATAGAGCTGCTTCATTCAGATTCTGGACAGAGAACTTTTTATAGGATTGCTGTATCGACCACACTAACTGAAATATTAGTATATTGGATGGGTCTCAAAGTAGCTCCACACAAAGATTCAGACAATACTTATAATAATACCTTTACTGCAGTTCTTGGAGTCTTCCATTGCAACGATTTACTTTCTTTGGTAAGTTTGGACTAATGCTTAGTGTTGTGCCCGCGATCACTAACAGCCGGCACGTCATATTTACCGGCAGCCACGACCGCAGGACTCGCTCTTCATGTCTGCGTCTCCCTCCCCAGAGACGCCTTCATACGCGGCTGCAGCTCCCCACTGATTCCTGTAGGTCCAGCGCGCGCACCAGTGCAAAATTCCCTAGCCAATCCCTATACACCCTGGACTTTAAAACTCCCCCGTATCCAATAATTGTGCTAGTTCCAGTGCGAAATCTAGTGTCGGAGTCGAGTGTGTCATCTGTGCCAAGTGACTGCTACGCCACGTGTCTGCTACTCAGAGTGTCTGCCAAATCTTCTACCCAGGTACTCTTGTCCTAAAGACAATCGTTGATTGTTGTTTGGCTAGCTGCTACTCTAATACGGCGGAGCGGCCTAGTGGGTCCACATACCCCGTAGTCGTGACACTTAGCAACACGAGGTATCATCAGTGGGTATTCCTTGTGGCAATCTGATTGTATTACTCACATTCGCTGCATATTTTGAGACCCCCTCTACTCTGGCATCAGGCAGGACCAAAACAACATGCATTTCGAGCAGACTGGAGTAAGACCCAGCAGAAGACTTGATGCCTTTCTGGAGTTTCCTCAGGTGCTCAGAGCAGATATTGGGCTCTCCTTGCCTAAGCCTGAATGTGGGACCCACCACAAAGCATCATAGTCTTCAGTTTAAGGATGATGAAAAAGGCATTTAGAGCTGATGCACATGTTAAGCGCCAAGGATGGGAGTCCTGTGAGATCAGGATAGCCTTTTCCAAAGAAGCCCTTAAATATATGGCTCCTGCATGGAGCCATAATACGGCAACGTGCATGGAGCCTTTTTATAAAAATCCTCTTAAAGGGGTTGTCCACTTAACTGGTCACAGGGTGTCCTACTGCTGAGACCCCCAGCAAACAGCTGTTATCCAAGAACCCAGCAGCAAGAGTCTAATTTCCCTGCAGCGCCTCCGCAGGGTAACTGAAGCATTACACGGCGTATGCATATACATGGCAGGTCTCCTAGAAGAGATGCTCTTTAGACCCTCTGCTCTGGCAAGTTAAGATCCAGAATGAGCGATCCCTTATATTAGCTTCGGACGTCTAATTAGAGTGTTTTTCTAAACCAGACAATGCAGTGCCGATGCCGATTTTTTCCCTGTTTACATAACATCTGGGCCATAATGTTCTTTACCTCAACAATATTATCAACTAAAATATTTTCTGTATTGTTAGATCAGCAGGAAACAAGGGGTTAACCGAGATCTATTATTAAGGCTGCTCCGATTCAGGCATCTTTCATTTTTCACACTGATTGAGCTGTCCAGTTGACTGGAAAGGGCTGACAGCCGAGAGGGTCCTGGTCAGAGGAGAGGAGGTCCCGGGCCAGCTGGTAAGGGAATGGTTTTGAGCCAGGTAATTATTGCTCAGTGCATAGGACCAAAGCCTCCGAGAAAATACAATACTAATGAAACACAAATGGGACATCTGCGATCAGGAGATCATTTAAGCATTGAAAGCAGAACTTTGCCAAGAGTTTAAGCATTGTGCGAGCAAACAGACATGGACGCCGGTCACACAGCAGGTAGACGCCGCTCACATTATACAACATATTGTTTTCTCTCTTCGCTGCTTTCTGTCTCTTATTAAAAAAGTCCACATCCTCTGCACGTAGAAAGTCGATATATAAGATTTGCTAGACTGCAATACCAATGCAAGCCATAAACAAAAGTGGCGCTGTTTCATATCCAATCCTTCCATTGAATAAGTCATATTCACCATTAGCTATTTCAGCTGGTAAAATACATTTCCTACAAATAATTTTTTTTCCCAGTCTATTTATGTTTATTTTCATCTCTATCGCAGGGTCTGCCCCGTGACGGCCACCATATGTTTCTTTGTTGAGAAAACGACTAAGATCCGTGTCTTTCCTATAATATGAAGAGGGATGAGGACACTCACTGAAGACGGTTTGCGGTAATTAGACCAAACTCCCCGAGCAAAAGGTCTGTTGATGTCGCCCCGGCATCGGGGAGAGAGAATAATTAGTTGTTGAATTTACGCCAGACAAACTGTGATGTTTCATGATTAAGAATTCATTTTTCATTTTCATAAAAAAACGTCCTTCGATTGTCTCCAGCGTAAAGTTCAGCGTTTAAGTTATTTTTAAGATTTCGAGCAAAAAAAAAAGAAAAAAAAAAAAAAAGATTATCTCATCACAAAGCGCTGAGGGAAATGACCCGGTATCTGAAGTAGGATCTGTCCCGGCTTCTCTCCGCACTCCACTGTATGAAATGTGAAGTGAACACAACCTGCCTCAATGATATTATACCCCAGGACCTGTCAGCCCATCAATTCTATTATTATATGCCTTTATTTATACAGCTCCGACATAAGCAGCGGCTCCGTACAGAAAATGCATTTACTCACATGGGCCCTTAGGCCAGGAACACACACACGCAGTTTTGGTGCAGTTTTTGGCTCCTTTTTTTTTTATAGCCAAACACCGGAGAGGACATAAAACAAAGGAGATGCATCAGTCTATTTACACCTTTCCCTTTTGATCCACTTCTGGCTTTGGCTTAAGAAAAACTGGGCCGAAAACGGCATCGAAATCTGCATGTGTGATCCGGAGCTTTGTGGCGTTTGCAGACTTAGGCCCTGTTCACACACAGTTTTTTTTTTTTGCAGGCAGAAAGAGTCTGCCTCAAAATTCCTTCAGGAATTTTGAGGCAGATGTTGAACTGCCTGCGCCTTCTTTTCTGCAGTGTTTATTGCCCACGGCCATTGAATCTACTGCAAGGACCGCGGGCAAAAAACGTAGAAAAAAAACCACTCAGAAATAAGCGCCATGGGTTTTTTCTGTCTCCTATTGATATCAATGGGAGGTCAGAGGCGGAAACCGCGGCAAGAAAGAACATGATGTCCCGTCCCCCCCCCCCCCCCGGAAGTAGCCACGAGCCGCCCGGGAATAATAGTGATTTTGGCCGATTTTTGCCGCTGATTCCGCAGCCAAAAAACTCTGTGTAAACTGTCCCTCAGGCCGAATTCAGACAAATGTGGGGAAAATCGGACGTGAAAAACAGCAGTTTTTCACGTCCGAGTTGCACCCGTGCGGGACCCGATTTCACAGATTTCTAATAGACTTGAGTCCATGGAGGGATCCGTGAAAACGGAAGAAAATAGGACATGTTCTATTTTTCACTGACCTCTCGCACCCAATTGAAATGCATGCGTCCGTGTGATGGCCGTTGTTTTAACAGCCGTCACACGGACGTATACCACGGTCATCTGAATTCTGCATTAGGGTAAGTTCACACGTAGCAGATTTGTTGCAGAAATTTCTGTGACTGAAAATAAGTTCCATTCCTTTGTATGGGGGTTACAGAAATCCCGGCACCTGCTGCAGAAACAACTCCATTCAGATACATGGAACTGATTTTCAGTCGCGGAAATTTCTGCAACAAATCTGCCACGTGTGACACTATCCTAAGGCCTTGTTCACACATTGCAGATTTGCTGCAGCTTTTGTATGTATTTTCAAGCCAAACCCGGAACGGAACCTAAGCAGAAAAAATATATAAAGTTGGGCCTTATAGTTCTGCTCTCCTGCATACATTTCTGGGTTTGGCTGAAAAAATGCAAGCAAATTCTGCAGAAAATCTGCACTGTGTGAACAAGGCCTTGGCAGATTTGCACAGTGCAGGAGAAGTTTTGCAGCCGGCAGAAACAATGAACGACTGAGACCGTTATTGAGTTGGTGCAGACTAACCCGGGGTGCGGAGTCGAAGAAATCCCACATTGTTCACCCTTAAACCCTGCAAGGAATTATGGACTTTGCCAGCAAGATTCCCAGGTCGCGGTCCCCAGGATAGTCCCCAATATATGGTCGGGCTGTGGATGGCGTGGTCCAACAGATCCAGGTTGACGACAGGCGGCCAGCGTCAAGTCCAGTAATTGGTATCCGGAGACTAGGTCAGGTTCAGACCAGAGGTCGGTACACGGATGAATCCGATTAAGCAGAGTCAAGACAAATGCCGGGTAAAACACAGGAAGATCAGAAAGCAACAGGGACAATCGCAACCACCAGAGCTAACAATCAAGTAGCGAAAGATTGGAGCGATTTCTCTTTAAGGGCCTGGAGGAGTGACATCACACGCCGCACCGAGTCCCGATCCTGCTGCTGGAGCTGCGCATCGCGATCAGAGGACAGCCGTGTTATCCTGTTGCCATGGTGACGCCAGGACTCTGGACAGACAGGTAGGACGCTCGTGCTGGCCCGCGGCTGACCATTACATTGCTCAGGTTCTGTTCACATCTGTATTATAGCTTCCATATATATATCGGGAGCCACGACGCGGTGCCTTACAATCTATACCATCACTGCCCGAAGGACCCCATTGACTTAGAATTGGGTCTTTCGAGGTTCCCCCATGGTCTCCATCATTTTGGCGGTAAGAATACCTCTGCATGCTGCGCTATTCCTGTGGTCCAATGCGACGGAACTGCCGAAGGGGACGACGAACTGAGCCTCTGACAGTAGTGTGTACTGAGCCTCTGACAGTAGTGGGTACTGAGCCTCTGACAGTAGTGGCAACTGAGCCTCTGACAGTAGTGGCAACTGAGCCTCTGACAGTAGTGGCAACGGAGCCTCTGACAGTAGTGGCAACGGAGCCTCTGACAGTAGTGGCAACGGAGCCTCTGACAGTAGTGGCAACGGAGCCTCTGACAGTAGTGGCAACGGAGCCTCTGACAGTAGTGGCAACGGAGCCTCTGACAGTAGTGGCAACGGAGCCTCTGACAGTAGTGGCAACGGAGCCTCTGACAGTAGTGGGAACGGAGCCTCTGACAGTAGTGGGAACGGAGCCTCTGACAGTAGTGGGAACGGAGCCTCTGACAGTAGTGGGAACGGAGCCTCTGACAGTAGTGGGAACGGAGCCTCTGACAGTAGTGGGAACGGAGCCTCTGACAGTAGTGGGAACGGAGCCTCTGACAGTAGTGGGAACGGAGCCTCTGACAGTAGTGGGAACGGAGCCTCTGACAGTAGTGGGAACGGAGCCTCTGACAGTAGTGGGAACGGAGCCTCTGACAGTAGTGGGAACGGAGCCTCTGACAGTAGTGGGAACGGAGCCTCTGACAGTAGTGTGTACTGAGCCTCTGACAGTAGTGTGTACTGAGCCTCTGACAGTAGTGTGTACTGAGCCTCTGACAGTAGTGTGTACTGAGCCTCTGACAGTAGTGTGTACTGAGCCTCTGACAGTAGTGGGAACTGAGCCTTATCTGATCTTGTGTTACATCCGATATTATAGTCCAGAGTCACATTTATAATTAAAGGGTAACTAAACGTTTGACAAACATCTGACATGTTATAGTAACATGTCAGAAGTTTGGATTGGCGGGGGTTCGAGCACTGAGACCCCCACCAATCGCTAGAACGAAGCAGCTGAAGTGCTCGTGTGAGCGCTCGGCCGCTACGTTTCTGTTCGGCTTTTTCCGGAAATCAATGTATCGGTGTACGGGCTCAATAGAAAGTCTATGAGCCCGTAATCCGATACATCGGCTTTCCGGAAAAAGCCGAACAGAAACGGAGCGGCCGAGCGCTCACACGAGCACTTCTGCTGCTTCGTTCTAGCGATTGGTGGGGGTCTCAGTGCTCGAACCCCCGCCAATCCAAACTTCTGACATGTTACTATGACATGTCAGAAGTTTGTTGAACATTTATTTACCCTTTTAGCGATGGGCTGGACAGCCATTTTGGTTAAAAAAAAGAATTACATTTTTTTGGAAGGCGGTGCTGACACTGCATGGACCCATAATACCGCACCTATAGTCAGCTATGAGTTTACACTGAACCCCCTCGTGCCCCCAATTTCATAAACAAAATTGTGGCATCTTCATCGCATGTTGTATTTTCCTCTAAAACATTGCTTCCTATGAAGGATATGGCTGCAAACAGAGGCACCACACAGAGAACCTAAAGTAAAGGGACGCCATGTGCCGCCGCTAAGGCGTAGTGCCAACCTTGCCACCTGCATGGGGCCATTTTCTGTAAAGTAAACATAATGACCAAACTTTGGCCACTGCTCTAACTTCTAATTCACGACTATAAGACCAATTTAACATTTTTGGTGGGAATGCCCTGCTAACATTATTTTGTTTTTTAATATAGTTGATAAGAAAACTACAGAAAAATTTCAACTGTCCGGCAGTCAACAGAATTGGGTGCAGGAAGACTATAAACCAAGATTTGTTACCAAAGTTTCTTCCTTTTCAATATTAAAATACCTGTTTTGGGATATCCAACAGTCCGATAGTTCAGCATGGTGTGGTATGACTGCTAGACTATGAGAATCTTTCTAGTACTGGATAAGGCTCATGCAGATGGGTGTATATTGGGTGTATATTGGGTGTATATTGGGTGTATATTGGGTGTATATTGGGTGTATATTGGGTCCATACAAGCTCTGAGTTGGACACCCAAAGAAGTCTATGGGTTCATCGGATGCCGTATTATGGGGTTACTGTCTCCTTGAAGCATTGCCTCTATTAAAGCAGGGCGGACATATCATACGTGCAGCTGCCCGAGGCCGTGTAGGTGAGGGGACCCACCATATTTTAAAAAAATAAATAAAAAAAACGGCAGGGCTTGCCACTAGTTTGCATGTAAAGAAATGCATTAATTATCCCCATGGGTTACTTATGGTTTTCAGTCCATCAACGAAATAGGTGAGGGCTTTGGAAGAGCCAATGAGCAATTTACTCTTTACCAATTGGCTGTATAGACCAAAGGGCCACATAGAGTTCTGCACAGGGGCCCTCTACTGTCTAGGTCCACCTCTGTATTAGAGAATATGGCGCCTGGGATGCAACAGATGACGGCACATGGAGTGTCTTCGGCTCTCGTGAACTGATTCCGTTCACTTGGCTCAGGTCTTGATCTGATATAATAACAATATTTACAAGTGATTTAATTTATACATGTTTTACTCTCAAAGTAAAAAAAACAAAAAAGTTCAAAAAGTTCAAAAATTTTGTAAAACTTTTTTTTTCTTTTCACAACTCTGTAAAGAAACACAAGTAGAAAACAGCACATTGTGTTTGGAGTCAAGGATAATCCCCCTAGTCCTAGAGATATATCAACGTTTGGAAGGTTTTCTTCAAAGAGGCGGCATTAGACAGACTGCAGCCACGTCTGAGCGGTAACGGCAGAGAATTGGGTCAGGGCTAATGACAGCGCGCGCCTCACAGCCCCTCCACTGGGTTTACAAATTATCAAACTTCCTTTCTTTTTTTTTTTTTCTTTATATCTATTTTTCTCCGGTCCAATGGTCCTTGAATTAAAACCGGGAAAGAATTGACAATTTTCATTTCTAATCCAGAACAATTTGTAGGTTTAAACGCGGATGTGGGATGGAAACACGCAGATGTATTTAACCAGACGATTGCTTTTTCGATAATGACGAGAGAATGATAAAACAATTAAAACAAAGAACTTGAATACCAGATGATTACCAGTAAATGTAAAAAAAAAAAAAAAAAAAAGAGTAAAGAATTAATTTCCGTATCGGCTCACATTACATTTAAACACCTTTTTAACCACTAAGGCAATTTTAAAACTAATAGGATTCATCTATAATTACATAGTTAAGTACAATTTATGTATAAAAGAAATCAAAGTATTTTTCCTCTGGGTAAAATGAGGGAACTAGATCACCACTTAACCCTTTAAAGCAGTGGACTCCAACCTGTGGCTCTCCGGCTGCTGCGGAACTACAACTCCCAGCATGCCCGGACTGATAGATTGCGGAGTGTTGTAGCTTTGCGACAACTTGAGAGGTTGGAGACCGTTCCTTTAGGGTAGGAATTCACACGGCGTAAACACTGAGGATTAAATGCAGAAAATCTGCAGCGTATTACAGTAGCAGGAGGGTGGGTGAGATTTGAAGAAATCTGGTCCCCCACACTGCGGAAAAATGGCGCCGAAAAAAACGCACAGAAATTGACCTGCGGTGCAGTTTCTTCAACCGCAGCAGGTCAACTAATGCTGCGGAATCGCTGCTCTTCTGTTGCGGGTTTTCCCGTTGAATTCAAAGTGGTGTGTGTTGCGATATTTGCGGCGGAATCACAGCGATTCCACCGCAAAAACCGCAAGTAAGAAAAAAAATATATATATACTTACCCAGAGTTTCCTGCTTCATCCACAGTCCAGCCTCCCTGGATGACGTCGCAGGCCATGTGACCGTCAGAAAAGAGAGGGGGTAAGTTTGTGCGATAAATTACGCCGCAGAATTCACGCCCGAAAAAACGCACCACAGCTGCGCTGCTTGACGCAGTGTATCCGCCCTGAACACGCCGTGTGTGTGTTCCTACCCTTGAAGCGAATATTGAATGCTCCAGATTATTTGATTATAAGGGAGTCCGTCACGTGGTGGTGTCACTCGGTATATTGATGAACGTGTCCCCCAACATTTCTGGAGAGCAGCAGGAAGATGGCCGCTGGTCCCCACCAATGGAGCATAAAGGGGTTTTCTCAAACAACCCTTTTCCATATAACCTATATGGGCCTATGTACATCACAGAGGGGGGGGGGGGGGGTCTCCTGCTCGGGAACCCCTCTATGAGCCAGAGCCGCTAAATATCAGCAGCTTCTTCTCTGGCAGGCCTAGCCTGTCCATGTATTACACGGACGGCCATTCATTTGAATAGCCGTCCATGTAATATAAATATTACATTTCGTATCTATTTCTGGCGTCAACTTCCCCCGGCTTTGTTTCAAAAAAGCTTTGTCATGGCGATACAATCCTTTTAAAGGGTTATGAAGCTCTCCCATGTAGAGTTAAGAAGTTTTCTAATTACCTGTCCGTCGCCCAGCGATGTCGTTTTCTTGCCATTCTTGATAGAAGTCCACGTCAGTCCCTCTTTGTTTCTTGCGCGTTGTCTAGGTTCCCGGCCACCGCTATTTACCTTTAGCGGGGGCCGCGCATGCGTAATGACATCCTCTCCGTCCTGAGACGAGGATGTCATTTACTCGTGAACGCGCATCTCGGCGCTTCTCGGCGCATGCGCAGTAGATGCAGTGGAAGGCACCCGTCGCGAGGAGAAGTCTGCGCTCCGCTAAAGGTATATATATATATGTGTATGTGTGTTTGTGTATATATGTGTGTTTGGGTATGTGCCTTTGTGTGTGTGTGTGTGTGTGTGTGTGTGTGTGTGTGTTTGTGTATATGTGTGTGTGTGTTTATGTCTGTGTATTTATGTGTGTGTTTGTGTATATATGGGTGTGTTTGTGTATATGTTTGTGTGTATGTGTGTGTGTATATATGGGTGTATATTTTTGTGTGTGTGTGTTTGTGTATATCTGTGTGTTTGTGTATATGTGTTTCTGTATATATGGGTGTGTTCGTGCATATGTGTTTGTGTATATGTTTGTGTGTGTGTGTGTGTTTTTGTATATGTGTGTTTATGTGTGTGTTTGTGTATATATGGGTGTGTTTGTGTATGTGTTTGTGTGCGTTTGTGTATATATGGGTGTGTTTGTGTACATGTGTTTGTGTGTATATGTGTGTGTTTGTGTATATGTTTGTGTGTATATGTTTGTGTGTGTGTGTGTTTTTCTATATGTGTGTTTATGAGTGTGTATGTGTATATATGTGTGTGTATATGTGTGTGTATGTGTGTGTATGTGTATGTGTATATGTGTGTGTTTGTGTGTTTTTGTTTGTATATGTGTGAGTTCATGTATATGTGTGTGTGTTTGTCTGTTTGTGTGTGTTTGTGTATATCTTGTTGTGTTTGTGTATATGTTTGTGTGTGTGTGTTTTTGTATATGTGTGTGTTTGTGTATATATGGGTGTGTTTGTGTATGTGTTTGTGTATATATGGGTGTGTTTGTGTACATGTGTTTGTGTGTATATGTGTGTGTTTGTGTGTTTATTTGTGTATATATGGGTGTGTTTGTGTATATGCGTTTGTGTATATGTATGTGTGTGTGTATATGTGTGTGTGTGTGTGTGTGTGTGTGTGTGTATATATATGTGTGTGTGTGTATATGTGTGTGTGTATGTGTGTGTTTGTGTATATGTGTGTTTGTGTGTTTTTGTTTGTATATGTGTGAGTTCGTGTATATGTGTGTGTATATATGTGTGTGTGTGTTTGTCTGTTTATGTGTGTGTTTGTGTATATCTTGTTGTGTTTGTGTATATGTGTGTGTGTGTTTGTGTATGGTTGTTTATTTGTGTGTGCGTGTATATATGTGTGTAGGTGAGTATAAGTATTGGTATTGTTCACATTGATAACTATTCTTTTATGTTGTTGCAGATTTTGATGTACCAATTGGACTACATCTTCGATTCGTTGGACTTCTGCGTAGATCTACGTTTTTTGCAAATTTTAATAAAATGGTTAACGAGGGTTTTGTTGGGGATTTCTTATTTCAATAAAAAAAAATAGTATTTGTGTTTTTTTTTCAAACTTTATTAGTGCCTAGATAATGGCAGTTGGCTGATTGACAGCGTCCATTATTAAGGCGGTACTTAGTGTTAGCCGGTGCAGAGGCTAGCACTAACCCCCATTATTACCCCGGTACCCACCACCACCAGGGGTGCCGGGAAGAGCTTGGTACGATCCAGTACCCGACCATCTGTTGTGATGGTCGGGCACAGGGGTGGCCGCAGGCTGGTATTATGAGGCTGGGAAGGGCCAAAAACAGTGGACCTTCCCACCCTTGTAATGCTAGGCTGCTGCTGCTGTGTTGTATCGGGCTGGTTATAAAAAAAGGGGGGGGGACCCCCAGGGCACACCCAGAGCCGATTCTAGCTTTTTTGCTGCCAGAGGTGAAAATTCAAATGGCCCCCCAGGCTGTTCTATATCACTAGCAGCCTCACAAAAAAAAAATTAAAAAAAATCATACCATCATCATCTCACTGCAGATCATACAGTGGCTACATTACTCATTAGAGGCAGAATAAACATTTACATTAAGTGACTCACCATCCGGTCCAGACCTCTATGATGGATTTCTCCCAGCCATGGCCCATTTCTGCAGTTTTCCGCTCAGATGTCTTCAGCTTCTCACTTTTCAAAAATTTCCGCACCTATAAACGAAGATACAATTCTTATGGTGCCACACACTACGTACCTAAAAATAATAACACACACACACACACACACACACTGCCCCCTGTAGACAGTGCCCCCATAAAAGCCCCTGTAGATAGTGCTCCACATATAGCCCCCACCCCCTGTAGATAGTGCTTCACATATTGCCCCCCCTGTAGATAGTGCTCCACATATAGCCCCCACCCCCTTTAAATAGTACTCCACATATAGTCACCACCACATGTAGATAGTGCTCCACCTTTAGCCCCCACATCCAGCCCCCCTGTAGATAGTGCTCCACATATAGCCCCACCCTGTAGATAGTGCTCCACATATAGCCCCCATCCCCTGTAGATATTGCTCCACGTATAGCCTACCTGTAGATAGTGCTCCTTATATAGCCCCCACATACAGCCCTACCCCCTTTAGATAGTGCAGCACATATAGCCTCCCACATACAGCCCTACCCCCCTGTAGATCGTGCTGTACCTATAGCCCCTCACACTTTTAGCAAAAAACAAACAAACTTTACCTTCTCACCTAAACCCGTTCCCGTGCCGTCTTTTTGCAATGCAGGTCTGCTGGGGCTGAATGACACGCCGCTGAGTGGCAGGGCAAGTCATTCTGCCAGGCCAATCAGCGCCTTTCAGCGTTGCATCGTTGACAGGCGCTGATTGGCAGGCTGCCTCGCCTTGTTATTCAATGATGCCAGTCGCGCGATGAGGACATCGCGGCGCTTACGTCACAGAAATGCGCTGAGTAACGGGAACATGTCCCGGCATTCAGCGCTTCTGCATGTAATTGTATCTGTGTTCTATAGACGCAGGTACAATTATAGTGCAGGAGGGGGTGGCAGCGGCTGGTTTCAGTGGCGCCGCCGCCCCTTCAGAGTGGCAGCAGGGTGCCGCCTGAGGCGAGATGCTCATCTTGTCTCATGGACGGTGCGGCCCTGGGTACACCACTTTATGCTGCCATAAGCCCTAACAGAGCATAGAGATATGGGTTGTCTAAATGGGACAACCTCTTTAAGGGTATGTTCACACGCAGTGTTTTCAGACATAATTCGGGCAATTTACGCCTCGAATCACGCCTGAAAAAACGTCCCTAATACGCCTACAAACATCTGCCCATTGCTTTCAATGGGTTTTACGGTGTTC
This sequence comes from Rhinoderma darwinii, assembly GCF_050947455.1. Classification (NCBI taxonomy): domain Eukaryota; kingdom Metazoa; phylum Chordata; class Amphibia; order Anura; family Rhinodermatidae; genus Rhinoderma; species Rhinoderma darwinii. Next base: position 75,547,728 of record NC_134698.1, on the reverse strand, counting down.
TGTTCCCACGAGCCTTAATTTTACGCGTCGCTGTCAAAATACGGCACGTAAAAAGACGCCCGCGAAAAAGAAGTGCATGTCACTTCTTGGGCCGTTTTTGGAGCCGTTTTTCATTGACTCCATAGAAAAACAGCTCCAATAACTGCCGTAAAATACGCCGCAAAAAACGAGAGTTGCTACAAAAACGTCTGAAAATCAGGAGCTGTTTTCGCCTGAAAACAGCTTAGTATTTTCAGACGTTTTTGGTCACTGCGTGTGAACATAGCCTAATATTGGCAGGTTATCAAAGTGCCGGGGCAAAAGGTTGGCTCATTATTAGGGCATTTTTCTGGGCAGTCCTGTTTGATCATAGGCATGTTCCCCTGTATATTTTACTATACATTGTCATGAATAGCAGCTTGCCTGAGAACATAGAACGAATGACATGACATGCTTATGGAATCAATGTTGTTGCTTTTTGCATATCATAAAGAGAAAAAAAAGATTTTGACCTACCTGCGCTTTTTTTACTGCGGTTTTTCGTGGCGGTTTTCCCCCGCGGCCATGAAGCTACTGCAAGGACCACAGGAAAAAAAAAAAAGCTACGAAACACGCTCTGAAACTAGCGCCGCAAGTTTTTTCTGCCTCCCATTGATTCAATGTGAAGTCAGAGGCGGAAACCGCATGCTGCTTCTTTTCCCCGTCAGTGGCTAAAAGCCGCCCGGGAAAAAAAACACTTCTGCCTCCCATTGAAATAAATGGGTTGCAATTTCGGCCGTTTTTTGCCGCTGATTCCGACGCGGTTTCCGCGTAAAAAAAACTCTGTGAACTAGGCCTTATAATATCATGATGATAATAATGATAACCATAATAATATTAATAATAAAAACCTAATATTTACCAAATAAAATAATAATAAACTAATATTTACTAAATAAAATAATAAAAAACGAATATTTACTAAATAAAATAATAATAATACTAATAATAATAATAATAATAAATAATAATATTAAACTAATATTTATGAAATTAAATAATAACAACTATCATCTAAATTTATATTTCTACCTCTTAATTTTAAATAATCTGTAAAAAATACTTCTCATTATGTTTTTTCCTGCCCATTGCCCATTAGTTGCGCCCCAGGAATTGGGTTTCCCCTCATATCATGTTGGGTGGTATATTGATCTGGTTACAATTAGGGTATGTTCACACGGCCTATTTACGGACGTAAATCGGGCGTTTTTGCCCCGAATTACGCCCGAAAATAGCGCCTCAATAGCGCTGACAAACATCTGCCCATTGAAAGCAATGGGCAGACGTTTGTCTGTTCACACGAGGCGTATATTTACGCGCCGCTGTCAAATGACGGCGCGCAAATAGACGCCCGCGTCAAAGAAGTGACCTGTCACTTCTTTGGCCGTAATTGGAGACGCTATTCATTGACTCCAATGAATAGCAGCGCTAATTACGGCCGTAATTGACGCGGCGTTCAAGCGCCTGCACATGCCGGAACGGCTGAAATTACGGGGATGTTTTCAGGCTGAAACATCCCCGTAATTTCAGCCGTTACGGACCCCCGCCGTGTGAACATACCCTTAGGGTATGTTCACACGATGAGAGGCATTTACGTGTGAAAAGACAGACTGTTAACAGCTGCCTCGTTTCACACGTAAATGCTCCTCCTCGTAATTTACGAGGCGTCTGAGACGCTCGTAAACCTTGAGCCGTGCTTCATTGATTTCAATGAAGAACGGCTCAAATTACGTAGCAAAGAAGTGTCCTGCATATAATGTATATAAGTGTCCTGCATATAATGTATATAAGTGTCCTGCATATAATGTATATAAGTGTCCTGCACTTCTTTGCCGAGGCAGTAAATTTACGGGTCGTCGTTTGACAGCTGTCAAACGACGACTCGTAAATAACAGGTCGTCTGCACAGTACGTCGGCAAACCCATTCAAATGAATGGGCAGATGTTTGCCGACGTATTGTAGCCATATTTTCAGACGTAAAACGAGGCATAATACGCCTCGTATACGTCTGAAATTTGGCCGTGTGAACATACCCTTAGGGTATGTTCACACGTAGTCAACCAAAACGTCTGAAAATCCAGAGCTGTTTTCAAGGGAAAACAGACCCTGCTTTTCAGACGTTTTTTACCAACTCGCATTTTTACCAACTCATTTTTTTACCAACTCGTTTTTGGAGCTGTTTTCATTGGAGTCTATGAGAAAACAGCTCCAAAAACGTCTGAAAGAAGTGTCCTGCACTTCTTTTGACGAGGCTGTATTTTTACGAGTCGTCGTTTGACAGCTGTCAAACGACGACGCGTAAATAACAGGTCGTCTGCACAGTACGTCGGCAAACCCATTCAAATGAATGGGCAGATGTTTGCCGACGTATTGGAGCCGTATTTTCAGACGTAAAACGAGGCATAATACGCCTCGTATACGTCTGAAATTTGGCCGTGTGAACATACCCTAAGGGTATGTTCACACGTAGTCAACCAAAACGTCTGAAAATCCAGAGCTGTTTTCTAGGGCAAACAGACCCTGCTTTTCAGACGTTTTTTACCAACTCGCATTTTTACCAACTCATTTTTTTACCAACTCGTTTTTGGAGCTGTTTTCATTGGAGTCTATGAGAAAACAGCTCCAAAAACGTCTGAAAGAAGTGTCCTGCACTTCTTTTGACGAGGCTGTATTTTTACGAGTCGTCGTTTGACAGCTGTCAAACGACGACGCGTAAATAACAGGTCGTCTGCACAGTACGTCGGCAAACCCATTCAAATGAATGGGCAGATGTTTGCCGACGTATTGCAGCCCTATTTTCAGACGTAAAACGAGGCATAATACGCCTCGTATACGTCTGAAATTTGGCCGTGTGAACATACCCTTAGAGGAGTCACAGAAGTTTATTTACTGCTCCACAACTACCCGCCATTGCCTATCACGGCTTTCTTTGGAATCAAAAACTTGAACAGCTTGCCTGTACCTCTCCGCTCGGACATTAAATCAACATGGCTCTATTAGTGGCCCTAGGACGCCAGCTGAGCCATCTCTAAGCCTGTCACCGTGATGTCTTCATCAGTAACCAAAGCAGACGTGAGCTCCTGGCAGCTTCAGGAGGTGACAACAAATCCAATTAGCTCCTCTCCATGATGCCACAATACTAGTGAGAAACGGCCTGACAGGGAGGGTGATTCAAATACCCAGCACAGTAGGGCACATCCTTCTAAAAAAAAAAAAAAAAAAAAATTATACAAAAAATAAAAAAGTTACTAAAAAATAAAAAAAAGTTACAAAAAAAATAACATTTTTTTTTTTACTGCTCTTAATTGCCAAAGTAACAATTCGGAACAAATGTTCAAAAACCCCATGATCGGTATAGACAAATCTGATTAAAGACATGGAGGGTGAGGTAGAAGACCAGGGATAGCGATCCAAAATACTACATTTATATACAAACAAAAGAAAGCATCTAAACGATAGCGAGTGCTCTTTAATAAAGCGGCAATAATGACGGGTCTTTGGTGCCTGTAGGTGGTAAACGCAGCATGTTTCTTTTGGCAGCCAGCGAAGCCAAAACAGCCTTGAAACAGACTTTTTCACTTGGATCGCGGAACAAGAAGTTGCTGGATCCCGGCAGTCTAGAGACATGATTCACATGATACAGATTATTACAAAAAAATAAAAAAATCTCCATGTGTTTGTTGTTCTGTATTTGGCTTCTCCTTGGCGTACGACATAAAAGTCAATATACTATAGGTACGAAAGTGGAATCTCACTATATAGGGGCCGACGTGCTTAGAAATATTTTCCTCAGGCATGTTACCCCTTAAGGGTATGTTCACACGGTTAACAAAATATGGCTGAAAATACGGAGCTGTGTTCAAGGGAAAACCGCTCCTGATTTTCAGACGTTTTTTTAATCAAACTCGCGTTTTTTACGGCCGTTTTTGGAGCTGTTTTTCCTTTGAGCGAAACGGCTCAAGAAGGGACCTGCACTTGTTTTTCAAGGGGGTCTTTTTATGCGCCGTTTTTAGAAAATGAGGCTTAAAAAAACGCCCCGTCGGAACAGAACGCGGTTTTTCCCATTGAAATCAATGGGCAGATGTTCTGCTTCTGATTTTTTTGCCGTTTTTTGGCCGTTTATGGCCTGAAAGACGGCTGAAAACACTACGTGTGCACATGCCCTTAAAGGACAAATAAAAAATAAAAATGTTCAGTTACAAATTCTCGTTATAGGTAGCGGTGGAGTATAATATCGAGGATAAACAGTCATAGCATTTCCTTTTGTTCTACTTTTAGTGTCCTGCAAAAAGAAACCTCAATTTAAAGGGTCTTTTTTTCTTCCAGAAACAGCGCCACATCTGTCCACAGGTTGTATGTGGTATTGCAGCTCAGTCTCATTCACTTCAATGGAGCTGAGCTGCTATACCAGATACAACCTATGGACAGATGGGGCACTGGTAAAATAGAAAGAACACAAGAAGAACATGCAAACTCCATGGTTATCTTCAAATCTATGGCCCCAGAACTACATGGAATCACTGTGGACTGAGGTACCTTGGCCCACCAGTGGAAATGTTTCTGAGATCTTACCTTCCAGTTTCCATTTCTTAAGTAAAAAGAAAGGAAGCAACTAAAAATGTCCTACGGATTTGTGAATACAGCCCCTATGCTGAGCTATGTGTCTCCATGGTTACAGACTACAAACAAACCCTGTGTAGTCTGATCCTGCAGTCACGTGTTGCTTTCATTCATCAACCATCTCTTTCATGGTCTGTAGATTTGCAGGAAGAGGGGGGAAAAGGGAGTGGTGAAGCACATGACTGCAAGGTCAGACTACACAGGATTTATATGTAGTCTGGAAACAAGTCATTCGGCATAAAAGTTGTACACGCAAAAACGTAGGATATTTTAAATCCAGATTACTTGCAAAGTTGCTTCATATTTTATTTTAGATGCATTAGAGCAATAATAATATTAATAATAATAATAAAAATAAATGGTTGCAAGTATACATGTCCTTTTATTTTTATCAGAAGCCCTGCTGTCGCTTAGGGTATGTTCACACGGCCTATTTACGGACGTAATTCGGGCGTTTTAACCCCCGAATTACGTCCGAAATTACGGCTTGAAAGCGTTGACAAACATCTGCCCATTGAAAGCAATGGGCTGACGTTTGTCTGTTCACACGAGGCGTATATTTACGCGTCGCTGTCCAAAGACGGCGCGTAAATAGACGCCCGCGCCAAAGAAGTGACCTGTCACTTCTTTAGACGTAAATGGAGCCGTTTTCCATGGACTCCATGGAAAACCAGCTCCAGTTACGTCCGTAATGGACGCGGCGTTCAAGCGCCAGCACATGCCGTTACGGCTGAAATGACGGGGCTGTTTTCTCCTGAATTTCGGCCGTTACGGACGCTGCCGTGTGGACATACCCTTACACTGGTCACAACATTAATAAGGACTCACAGGCTATTTAGGGAGTAACATTAAAAAGTCATTGACACCCGGTTGGCAGGGTAAGTTCACACAGGCTATTTTCAGACGTTTTTTGGGCTGTAAACGCCTCGAAAAACGGCTAAAAATGCGAGGGCTGAACGCCTACAAACATCTGCCCATTGATTTCAATGGGGAAAACAGCGTTCCGTTCCCACGGGACGTTTTGTAAAAAACGCCTCGTAAAAAGAAGCGCATGTCATTTCTTGAGCCGTTTTTGGAGCCGTTTTTCATTGACTCAAAAGAAAAAAAAGCTCCATAAACGGCCATAAAAAAACGCTAGTCGCTTAAAAAAATGCTGAAAATCAGGGGCGGTTTTCCCTTGCAAACAGCTCCGTATTTTCAGCCGTTTTTTGTTAAGTGTGTGAACATAGCCTTGAAGTGATCTGCTCTACTGTCAGACTCCGATAGGATTGCCCACTGCTGGGACCCCTTGGCCCCCTCGAGGATACTCCATTCTTTTTGCAGGCTAGTCCAACCCTGCATTGGAGGACAGCGCCTATTAACCTAGCCATACACATTCTGTAATTCTCGTCCTACAGCGATCAGATCTGACTCCACCATAACAAGACATACCGAGCGTGGATGGTTATTCCAACGGAGAAGAGAATGATCTCCCGTTAGAACAAAGGACTCGGCATGAAATCCAACATGCCTGAATCCTGATGCCTCTTGTCCCCGACAGCCGCCATTGGGGGCACGGTTGGGAATCGTTCATACATACACATCAGATCATCAATCGATCCCTCCGCAATTGGCGGTATCGGTCGACTTCTATCTAACGTGCATGACCAATGTTAATGAATTGGACACTATATCCAGCAGTATATTTTATTGCACTACTCGCTATCCGGGGTTCACGCGGGGAATCTGTGCTATTTATAAAATGATGGCATTTTCTAAATTATATCTACGTTCGTGCACACCCAAAGCAATAAACCCTGCTCCATCTGTACCACCTATGAACAGTTTGGTGCGCATCCATATCGATATTAAAACACCACGTAACGTTAAACCTAAAAGTCTATTGCGTCCGGTAGAAAAAGGGGTTAACCTTTGCAGCTCGAGATCCTATTTATAAACCCCGTACACCCACTCGGAGCAGCAAAACGCATTCTGGGTGATTTTCATGTAGTGTGGATGAAGACAATATGCTGGGTAATCTACAGGCATTTCAGCATATTCTTGCGTCCCATTGCACTGAAGGGGGAGGTTGCTCTGAATCATACACCCATCACTCTAGTCAATGGATAATAGCCGGCATTGTATAATTAAGCTGTCAGGAAGCCAATGGCGGTATTGTCTGCCGCTATGTCCTGGTGGTACATTGTGGGCACTAACAGCAACGCAGGAAGAAGGGCTGGGATTGAAGAGATAATGACTGGGATCATTTTCACTGAAGCAGGTTGTGTATGTGGAGGCATGAAGTTACCGGCCAACTCATTCTAGGCTAATTGGGCGCACCATCTAGGCATGTGGCGGCTTCAGCTTACCGTCCCAAAAATCTGATTTATACCAGTCTGGACCTACTGGACTTTCTTTGGCCAAGACTCTCAATTATGCCATGCGCAATTATTTTCAACAGAGATTGCAGTCTGTTTGATGCGCGGCTCCGAAAATACTGTGAGTCAATGTTACGTTCAGGCTGAGCCTGTACACAAAATACAGTCTGCAAAATCTTTTTATTTTTTTGTTCGTTTCCTTTCTTCCAAACGATTTATTTACAGAATAATTCATTAAGCAAATAAGGGCAAAATCTGCATCAGTTATTATTTCTAATGAATATCTATAAGCGTAATTATTTTTAATGGATGAATTACAATATGACCGCAATAATTTGCCACCGAGCGTAAATAGCGGTATTTATAATTTATGATATCCCCCTGGTTCATCATAACATGAACTGTGAGGGGATACATCTGCTTATTTATATTCCTTTCATTCATTTGATCGACGGATCGATCGATCGATCGACGGATCGATCGATCAATCGACGGATCGATCGATTTGATCAATCGACGGATCGATCGATTGATCAATAGATCGATCCGTCGATCGATCAATCATTCTTTCTATATGAATAACAAAAGGGTTAACTTCCTAATAAAACATAGCTAACTCTTTTTAACCCCTTAATGACCCTAACTGTTTTATTTGCTGGGCTAGCTAACCGCTTTGGAAATAATTTTTTAGTTAAACGGGTTGTCATAACTACTTTCTTCCAAAAACAGTGCCACACCTGTACATGGGTTGTGTCTGGCATTGTAGCTTAGCCTCAATTTACTTCAATGGAGCTGAGCAGCAATACCAGACATGAACAGGAGTGGAACTGTTTTTGGAAGAAAGTAGACATGTTTTTCTAATCCTGGACAATCCCTTTAAACGGATTACAATGTGTTCCAATGCTAGGAGTCCAAGCGATCGGATGTAATCTGTGGGGGAATCTAGAAGCAAGCGTTGAAGTTCCCTGCAGTGCCACCACATGTGAAACAAGGCATTACACAGTCCACATTGGTGGTCAACCCAGTACACACCATCAGCTTACAGGCGCTATTCATTGAGGAAAATGCATCTGGAAAAAAATGGGGCCCATTTACTAAATTGAGCTAGAATTCTAGAACACATGCCGTATGTCACATTTATTAACGGTTTTAGACACTTTTTGCGCCTTGCTCCAGCAACCTTCGGCACTCCAGCTGCTGTAATACTACAAATCCCAGCATACCCTGACAGCTTATGGCTGAAATAATAAAGACTTTTGGCTTCCGTTGTTGGTTCCGTGTGTCCGTTCCGTCAATAGTAGAACATGTCCTAGTTCTGTACGTTGTTTAGTGTCCGTCTCATCCATTGAAGTCTATTGGTCCGTCAAAACAACGGACGGAACGCGGAAGGCATCCGTGTGCCATCCGTTTTTCACGGATCCGTTGCCAAGCAATGGCAGGGCGTGCCAACGTTACCTGCATTCAACACAGAAGATGGATTTTAACGGACCGTTTAAAACGGAAGACAAACGGAAGCACAACGTCCATTTAAAACGGAACAACGGAACGGATGCGGAGTGACAACGGACACCACACGAATGTCACTTCGGACACACTGTTCCGTTTTAAACAGACGTGAAAACGGTTAAGGATGTGTGCATGAGGCCTAAGTTTTTTTGCAAGCAGAAAAATCTGCCTCAAAATTCCTGAGGGAATTTTGAGGCAGATTTTGACCTGCCTGCACTTTCTTTGCCACATTTATTTCGGCTGCGGCCATTGAGCGCCGCGGGTAAAAAAACGCAGCGAAAAACGCTTTCTCTGCCTCCCATTTATTTCAAAGGGAGGTCAGAGATGGGACCGCAGGAAGAAAGAGCATTTCGCGTTGAAATCAATGGGAGGCGATTTCGGACGTTTTTTGGCACGGTTTCCGATGCAGTTTCCGTGTCAAACACAGCGCTAAAAAACTGTGTGAACTAGCCCTAATAGCACCTTAGAAAAGATCTGCCAATAAATCAAACTTGAAAACAGACGTGATCCGGCCTCTATTTACTAGTTGTCTGCTCACCTCCAGCCAGTAGGGGAACGCGAGCACCAGAGGGAAAACCCAGAACAAACCTTTATCCCCGCTACGGTTGCGATGAGCTGATCATTTTGTTGTTTTTTCCTTTGTTTCTATAGAAGAATACCGTACCTTGCGGACACACCATACGGAGGCACACACAGCGCCTACAGCTCCGTAATACAGAATTGTGGGAACTTGGAGCGCCGCTATATAGTCAGTCACATTCAATATATTATACTCCTGGACAGGCCCTTTAAGCGTATTCAGCGTTCCGAAACACAGATCAGTCGATAGTGATACCGTGATGGTTCGGAAACCCTGCCGATGTGTAGCAGAAGAGACATAATTTCCTGTTCTTAAAGGTTTGAGAACACAGGAAAAAAAATGAGCGACAAGAAGACAGATCAAACACGACACTTCAAAGCGAAGGGAATACAAGTTGGAAGCAATCTAGAGCTACAGTCCCACAATGCACTGAAACAAAGCAGACACCTCTCTATACATGCCTGTGACCGCATGTAGCAGAGCTCATACGTGCATTGGGTAGCAGTCTCTGGTGGTTACATGACCAGTTATAGTACTATTCGTGCTCAAGCACTCTAAGGGGCTAATTAGTGCTTTTAATATGCAAATCAGATCCTGAGCAGATTAAATGTGAAAAAAAAAAACAGCTGGTGAATATGTTATTTTAATTATTACGCCAATGAAATATGAATGTTGTTTAAGATGATGACAGGATGGGCCTGGTATATAAACACTGGATGCTCAGCAGATCAGTGCTTCGACATAGAGAACATATACTGTGGGATACGGTTACATTTTATTCTAAGAGACTCCGTCGCAAGATAATCAAGGTGGGAGTTAAGAATCCCCATTATATGGCTCCCAGAACCAGAGTTTGGGGGCGCTATATACTGTGCCTGGGCATCCAGCTGAAAAGGACATGGGTGAGCGGCTGTCTGTCAGTCAGCAGCTTTCAGCCAATCAGCATTGCCAGGATTGTACTCCGCAATGCTGATAGGCTGAGAGTTACTCATGGGCGGGGTTCTCCCTACAATTCTCCTCCCACATCTCCTTTCCAGTAGGATGTATTCAGCTTCAACTCGCTCTGATTTTTCATAAAAATTTGCAGGAGTAGATCTATCTACAGAGCTACATCCACCCCCTCTTCCACTGTTCCAGCTATATAAATCTTATAGACAGGAAATGAAATGAACCAGGAAGAGCAGGATGAATAGTGCTGTAGGGCCTTTCCAGATAAGGGAATGGTATGGAATTGGGGGACAACATGTAACTGCGGGACCTCTTGTAAAAGTTTTTTAGGAGGAGGGAATAATTCTCAACCCACACAGTTCTCAGAATGATCAATATATGGAAACTTTTTTGTATTCATTTTTTATTTGGAGTTTGTTTTCCATAAGAATTTTTGTTTTATAGAGTGTTTTGTTTCACCGGAGTGCTGAGGCTTTTTAATATATGCATTCTTCCAACCATTCTGGAGGAAATGAACTGCCTTTTCCTTTATACTAAACGGGTGGTCTTACCTTCCAATAAAAACAGGACAATTAATGAATAATTTTTGCATTATTAGGAAAACCCACCCTCTCCACCCCGTTATCTAAATTATGTAATATTCTGAACTGCTATATAAATTCTTGATGCCAACATTCATAAAAGGCAGGTCAATATTCTGATACTTGTCCGGACCTCCCACTGACGTGCTCTATTATTATATCATCTCCGCATGGGTTGTCTTGATTGGATGTTTTATTTTATTTTTTTGGAAACAGCGCCACACCTGTAGATGGCTGTGTCTGGCATTGCAGCTTCAAATAATTTAAGCCGCAATACCATGGACAAGAGTAGTGCTATTTCTGGGGGATACAACAAGCAGACCCTTTTTTTCTTACGTCCCACAACTCTCAGGCTGGATTCACACAAGTATTTTCGGTCTGTAAAGGACGGAACGTATTTCGGCCGCAAGTCCCGGACTGAACACACTGCAGGGAGCCGGGCTCCTGGCATCATAGTTATGTACGACGATAGGAGTCCCTGCCTCGCTGCCGGACAACTGTCCCGTACTGTAATCATGTTTTCAGTACGGGACAGTAGTTCCACGGAGAGGCAGGGACTCCTAGCGTAGTACATAACTATAAAGCTAGGAGCCCGGCTCCCTGCACTGTGTTCGGTCCGGGACTTGCTGCCGAAATACGTTCCGTCCATTACGGACGTAACATGCTCGTGTGAATCCAGCCTTAGAGTCTCTTTAAGAGGGTTGTTTGACAAATATGAGCCCGTTATACGGTCACAGTGAATATCGGCCGTCTACGGGGACCGAAAGACTGACGGGGGGGCCGGATGTCAGATTTTGTAAGGGGTCCAGGAGCTTCAAGCTTCACCTCTGTGGGTAAATATATCTCATATAAAAGGTTCGGAAAGTACAATAAATATCTCGAGCATTATAATGGGGCAGCCACAAGTCCTGTGGCCTATAGTGACAGCAATTGATCCATAATGATCATGTGATCCCATTATTGACGACGTTCCTGCCCGGCTCACGGTCGGAGTGCTCATACCTTGGTTTACTTTACGCATCTCCTGGGATAGGTTCAGACTTATGAATATTTCCAAGGGAACAGAGGTCTTTGATACATCACTTTCCAGGATATCATTGAAGTGTTCAATTATTCCAAGGCACATTAAAAGCCATCAAGTGGCGCTTCCAAGCCCATAATCCCTACTTTTTGTAAAGGACATAAAAATGTAATTACTGTTATTTTACATGAAAACATACGGACCGGCTGACATTGACTGTTATAAATATTGAACTTATCAGTATCGGACACCTCTGAAGTGACGGAACATCATCAAGAACAAATAACTGAAAAAGAACACACAGATACAGCTTTTACAAGTGCGCCAGTCACATGGTTAATGTAGTGCACCATACTGGAATATGGCCTACTGATTACGCCCATACTATTAGACCAGGCGGGCTGCCCAGCACCATCAAAATGCACCACACAATAAACTGACACACTGTTTCTCCCCCAGCACTACAAGGCCCAGCTGCGTCCTGAAAAAATATCCATGATAGGTAATAAGGCCGGGTTCACACTGCGTTTTTTGCAGGAGGAAAATCTGCCTCAAAATTCAGTTTGGAAGTTTGAGGCAGATTTTCTTCTGCCTGCATGCCGATTTTCGCGGCGTATTTCGCCCGCGGCCATTGAGCGCCGCAGGCATAAAACGCAGCGAAGTACGCTTTCTCTGAGTCCCATTGATGTCATTGATATCAGAGGCGTAAATGCCAGAAGATAGGGCATGTCCCTTCTTTTTCCCGCGAGATGGTTTTTACGCTCACGGGAAAAAAACATCTCCGCCTCCCATTGAAATCAATGGGAGGCATTTTCGGACGTTTTTTGGCGCGTTTTCCGCGTCAAAAAAACTCACTGTGAACAATGTCTAAATGTCAATGAAAAACATGATTTTAAACATCATCAAGAAGCTAAAACAAATGTGAAGGACAAATTAAAGGTGTAGTGACACAGGACAGAGTCAGGCTGAGCAGTGGAAGGTGCTCGAATTCTGTTTTACACAAGAAATGTGGACTCACTTTCTTAAAGGGAACACAATTTTACAATAAATATGTATATTCATTCTACATAGAAACTGATCCTGAGTTACATCCTGTATTATACTCCAGAGCTGCACTCACTATTCTGCTGGTGGAGTCACTGTGTATATACATTACATTACTTATCCTGTACTGATCCTGAGTTACATCCTGTATTATACTCCAGAGCTGCACTCACTATTCTGCTGGTGGAGTCACTGTGTACATACATTACATTACTTATCCTGTACTGATCCTGAGTTACATCCTGTATTATACTCCAGTGCTGCACTCACTATTCTGCTGGTGGAGTCACTGTGTACATACATTACATTACTTGTCCTGTACTGATCCCGAGTTACATCCTGTATTATACTCCAGAGCTGCACTCACTATTCTGCTGGTGGAGTCACTGTGTACATACATTACATTACTTCTCCTGTACTGATCCTGAGTTACATCCTGTATTATACTCCAGAGCTGCACTCACTATTCTGCTGGTGGAGTCACTGTGTACATACATTACATTACTTATCCTGTACTGATCCTGAGTTACATCCTGTATTATACTCCAGAGCTGCACTCACTATTCTGCTGGTGGAGTCACTGTGTATATACATTACATTACTTATCCTGTACTGATCCTGAGTTACATCCTGTATTATACTCCAGAGCTGCACTCACTATTCTGCTGGTGGAGTCACTGTGTACATACATTACATTACTTATCCTGTACTGATCCTGAGTTACATCCTGTATTATACTCCAGAGCTGTAGTTACTGTACATAGTGACTCCACCAGCAGAATAGTGAGCGCAGCTCTGGAGTATAATACAGGATATAACTCAGGATTAGCACAAGATAAGTAATGCTATACAAAGTCATGGAACAATCACAGGCTTTAACGGGTTTGCAGCAAAACAACCATATATTTTTACTTTTATTATTAAAACAAGTCTTGTTACAGAGAATGATCCCCACAGTTATTAAAAATGACGTTGCTCTCGCAGCCGTTCCCAACCCAAAAGTTGGCAGCACGTGCACAGCCATTATACATAGAGTTATATTGAACTGTAGGGAAGAGCTGGATGTGACAGTCGCATTTATTTACATGGTCAGTGGCAGCCCAACTACCGCCAACTCTCCAGCCAGGAACTTGTACTTTGGACCCCTCATTCTCAATGGTTGTACGCACATCTACAACACTTATATGATCTGTGCTATTGATAGGTAAAAAAGGTAAAAATGGTTGTAGTACGACAACCCCTTTAACAGTAAGGTGTTCGCCTTTTACCAAGGGGTGTATACAGCACTGGTACCACGATTTTGACCACGATTTTGATTCATGCTAGGACATAATCGGAACTGAATATCGTGCTAAAACTGTTCTTGGTATGGTAGTAGCAAAATTAGACTGTCAGCTCTGCAGGCAGAGACTGATGATGGTGCACAGTCTACACACCATAATATGCAGGTACCACGAACATAAAGGATTATATTAGTAAGATCAGATGGGTAAAGACACACATTCTCTCACAGTATTTACCGCATATACAGATGTAGCAGTGCTGATTTTGTTAAAGCCTAAAGTTGAGCTTGTCACAGGGTACAAATCAAAATCCCAAACTTACTGTAAGGAAAAGTTCAATGACAAACTCATCTCTGCTACATCTGTGAATAGAGTACAACGACGTTAATATTAATGTTTCTTGTTACATTTTAAATATAGTTCCAATATTGCCGTGCACAAGATACAAACCGAAATTTTGCATAAATGGGATTTTAACCACACGTGTTAATATCAAAGTTTCATTTAAAGACACCAGCTGCCATCCTGCACAGGTTTATTCATTTGGGACTTTTACTAGGTCAACTTAATACTTGACTACTGCTTATTATCCCATCAGTCATCAGGGACAACCCAGGATCTAATTGCCAAGCATTTATGTTGCTCAGCAACCATAAATACCGAGTCATAATCCTTAAAGGGATAGTGTAGAAATCTGTGCCCCTGTAGTGAAGCAAGGCTTTATTTCCCTGAGCGCCCTATGCTTTTTAATTCAGAGAATAAAATGCATAATGAATAATTAATTATCTGCTTGAAGGCACAATAGCAGCCTACTTTTGAATATTCATCACTGACATTATTAATTCACTAGAAATCCCAAAGAGCGGTGGGATAGGCTGATAGCTTAGCTGGAAGACGTACAGATCATGCTCTGAGAGTCGCTCTGCTAAACTTGAAAAGCAGACACATTTTCTAAAGTTTGGGATTGATCTGATAGATGACCCCCTCCGCGCTGATAGTGCCCACATGTACAACGCCATGCTCCAACCGCAGACATTGCCCAGTAGCTTCCTTGTAAATCTGACATGCAAAGATCCCTGTCATTGTTCTGGATTTCGCACACGCTGCAAAAATTCGGTGTTTTCTTTTAAGAAACTTTTAAAATGTATAGGAATTAAAGTGCACGTTCATCTTTTCCTGGGTCAAAGTGACTTTTAGTTATATATCTAAGTACCTGTAGAAGAGTAATTTATATGCTGCTTATTTTATTTAAGACCTGCTTTCCCTAACATGCCTGCTTGTGGAGCTGCAAGCTTTGAGCTCAGTGGGTGTTCCCTGTAAAGTTGTTTTCTCTGCTCCTCCCTATATTTACTGCTATAGCCGAGCTACCTAAGTCTCCTTCCCTTTCCTCTGACACGGGTCTATAAGCTGTAATTTGAAAATGCAGCTCAGAGAACTCTACACTACCATTTCATATATAACACAGATATTTATAATCAAGTTTCAAAACTATTCACAAAGTTGCTTCATTTTTCTTTTATCTTAATAGGAACAAAGACTATTACTCAAGGGTAACACATAGAGCATCTATAAGACCAACCCTTGTGGGAGCTGCATCAGCAGCCATATTAAAGAAAATCTGTCAGGTGCAGTATACAAGTTCTGTCAGCTCTCCATAGAGCTGACATGTTCTCCATATTACACCACACAAGAGAGCTGACAGATCCTCTATACTACACCACACAGGAGAACTGACAGATCCTCTATACTACACCACACAGGAGAACCGACAGATCCTCTATACTACACCACACAGGAGAGCCGACAGTTCCTCTATACTACACCACACAGGAGAACTGACAGATCCTCTATATTACACCACACAGGAGAACTGACAGCTCCTCTATACTTCACCACACAGGAGAGCTGACAGCTCCTCTATACTACACCACACAGGAGAGCCGACAGATCCTCTATACTACACCACACTGGAGAACTGACAAATCCTCTATACTACACCACACAGGAGAGCTGACAGTTCCTCTATACTACACCACACAGGAGAACTGACAGATCCTCTATACTACACCAC
Organism: Rhinoderma darwinii; assembly: GCF_050947455.1. NCBI lineage: Eukaryota > Metazoa > Chordata > Amphibia > Anura > Rhinodermatidae > Rhinoderma > Rhinoderma darwinii. The sequence continues at coordinate 75,531,699 of NC_134698.1, read as the reverse complement.
ACCACACAGGGGAACTGACAGATCCTCTATACTACACCACACAGGAGAGCTGACAGCTCCTCTATACTACACCACACAGGAGAGCTGACAGCTCCTCTATACTACACCTCACAGGAGAGCTGACAGATCCTCTATACTACACCACACAGGAGAACTGACAGATCCTCTATACTACACCACACAGGAGAGCTGACAGCTCCTCTATACTACACCACACAGGAGAACTGACAGATCCTCTATACTACACCACACAGGAGAGCTGACAGCTCCTCTATACTACACCACACAGGAGAACTGACAGCTCCTCTATACTACACCACACAGGAGAGCTGACAGCTCCTCTATACTACACCACACAGGAGAACTGACAGATCCTCTATACTACACCACACAGGAGAGCTGACAGATCCTCTATACTACACCACACAGGAGAGCTGACAGATCCTCTATACTACACCACACAGGAGAGCTGACAGATCCTCTATACTACACCACACAGGAGAACTGACAGATCCTTTATACTACACCACACAGGAGAACTGACAGATCCTTTATACTACACCACACAGGAGAGCGGACAGCTCCTCTATACTACACCACACAGGAGAGCTGACAGCTCCTCTATACTACAACTCACAGGAGAGCTGACATATCCTCTATACTACACCACACAGGGGAGCTGACAGATCCTCTATACTACACCACACAGGAGAGCTGACAGATTCTCTATACTACACCACACAGGAGAGCTGACAGATCCTCTATACTACACCACACAGGGGAGCTGACAGATCCTCTATACTACACCACACAGGAGAGCTGACATCTCCTCTATACTACACCACACAGGAGAGCTGACAGATCCCCTATACTACACCACACAGGAGAGCTGACAGATACTCTATACTACACCACACAGGAGAGCTGACAGCTCCTCTATACTACACCACACAGGGGAGCTGACAGATCCTCTATACTACACCACACAGGGGAGCTGACAGATCCTCTATACTACACCACACAGGGGAGCTGACAGATCCTCTATACTACACCACACAGGAGAGCTGACAGCTCCTCTATACTACACCTCACAGGAGAGCTGACAGCTCCTCTATACTACACCTCACAGGAGAGCGGACAGCTCCTCTATACTACACCACACAGGAGAGCTGACAGCTCCTCTATACTACACCTCACAGGAGAGCTGACAGCTCCTCTATACTACACCACACAGGAGAACTGACAGATCCTCTATACTACACCACACAGGAGAGCTGACAGCTCCTCTATACTACACCACACAGGAGAACTGACAGATCCTCTATACTACACCACACAGGAGAGCTGACAGCTCCTCTATACTACACCACACAGGAGAACTGACAGCTCCTCTATACTACACCACACAGGAGAGCTGACAGCTCCTCTATACTACACCACACAGGAGAACTGACAGATCCTCTATACTACACCACACAGGAGAGCTGACAGATCCTCTATACTACACCACACAGGAGAGCTGACAGATCCTCTATACTACACCACACAGGAGAGCTGACAGCTCCTCTATACTACACCACACAGGAGAGCTGACAGCTCCTCTATACTACACCACACAGGAGAACTGACAGCTCCTCTATACTACACCACACAGGGGAGCTGACAGCTCCTCTATACTACACCACACAGGAGAGCTGACAGCTCCTCTATACTAAACCACACAGGAGAGCCGACAGATCCTCTATACTGCACCACACAGGAGAGCTGACAGCTCCTCTATACTACACCACACAGGAGAACTGACAGCTCCTCTATACTACACCACACAGGAGAACTGACAGCTCCTCTATACTACACCACACAGGGGAGCTGACAGCTCCTCTATACTACACCACACAGGGGAGCTGACATGTCAACTTTAATTGTCACTCTGCTTTTCAGGAAACCATAATAACTAAGAAACAACTGACTAGAATTTGTAACAACTTGACAGAATAGATTGAGTCAAAGCTTATTGATAGTGGATGCCAAGTTAGTCACATATCAATTACATTTTGAAAAATCTTAGTCTTTGATTGAAATTGAATGATCTCTTTAAGTAAAGCGTTTACTTACAAACACTACTTCACATGTAGAAATTTCAATTAAACACTTTTATACTAAATCTGTGCTTCTAAAAATATATAAGCCTTTGCCCTTTAAAAATAATAAACAGACAGCTATTAAAATGAGTGGAGGTTTTTTTTATAGAATGCTCATGGGGAACTTAGATTTCTCAAAACTATTTAAAACAGTGACAGAAGATCAATAAAAGCAGCAGTACAGACAGGTAGAGAGAAGTTTGCCAAGTGCAGAAAAAAAAATGCATTATGGTCATATTTTTTGTGATGATCGTGAGGCCACTTCTAACTTTTTTTCCTATTAAAGTTATGGCCTGACATCCAACAATTATATGGCATTTTGTCCTTGCCGTATAAGACAATTCCAAATGAAAAGATGTCAAAATACTAAATATAAATGTTGCCACTACAGTGTAATGTACAGGGTTTGCCTGTGTAGTCTAAAAGTGTAAATGCAATCCATGAATTGTGGTTATGATCTCTCGGAGCTTCCACGGCAGAAATTAGATTCCACCTTATAATTTTCCTTAGCATGACGATGGATTAAGGTGATCTTCCTAGTATGCCATTCCTCAGATTACACGTGATTAATGAGGCTGCCATTGTAGATTATACAATTAGAAAAGAACATGGGGTGCAAGTAAAAGGAGACTTTCAAAGTCATATTCCTGAAGTTGCTAATAAGCCGAATAGACCTTCTTTACTTTGCTGGTTAATTGTGATGACTCTGCGGAGAGCGTAGCTTATTTTCTTCAGCCCCATGGATCTTTGTCGTATTAGGAATGAATTTAGTAGTCAATGAAAATGGGGCATTTTTTTCATAAATTTTTTAAGATCATATAGTCAGTGCAATTTACAAGGCATGTTAGAAGCTTTTCTTCTTGTTACATAACTTTCTGTCTTTAATCAATATATTTCAATTCGCACACAAAAAATGGCGCACGTCTTTAATACATTTGGCACACAAATACAGAAGGATCTGTTAACCATACTGAGCAGGGTGAAGGGAAACTGGAGAGGAAATAATCTCAGTAGACGCTCCTGACTGGGCCCGGTCAAGTATTACTGGCCACGAGTCAATGTTAAAACTATGTTTCCGCTTTATAGTAAGGGCAGATTCAGTTCTTGCTGACAGGTTCCTTTTAAATAATTTCTCTCCCTTTTCTATTGCCATATTGACCCATTCTCTCTAAACATTTTTATTTACAATCGAAAAAAGTTGTTTGCCTATGTTTGAATGAGTCTATGGGGCGGAGCTTGTAGACTAGTTCATTGAGAGTTTGACCAATTATGTTCAATGTTGCTGTCCACCTGGCTAATAGAGGGGTGTCTTGAGCAGGAGCCCCCCATTCTGTTATGTTCTAATACGTTAATAGGGATATGGTCAGGGGTTGTCAATTTGGGTAAAATCTTTGTGCATCCCTAGCCTAACCATATTTACTCCTGCTCAGAAAAAAAGACAGTTTAAGCAATAGGGACAGATCAGGGAATTTCTTACAATGCAATAGCCTGTTGTAAACTCTGACAGGTGTCCCTAAAGAGATGAGCACCACTGAGCACCAACGTCCACGGTCCAGCCCCTGAATTTGGAGTTCAGGGGGCTGCAGCACCCACCAGTTTACCTTTTGAGGGATTATTTGTAGATGCAGTGCACCTATCGAAAGACAGACTAGCCAACCATACTTCCAAATTGTATTACTTTTCCCGACAATGGATCACAAAGAGGGGGGGGGGTGCAGTTTTGCATAAAAGGGGCATTTCTGATAGTTTTGGGGGCGGTGCCAAACCCAGGGACAGGCGTAAAATGTATTTAGTGTAGAAATATTGGGAGGTATGATATAACTAGTGCTTTTGTTAGTTCTATACAAACATTGATTAAGATAAAAAAAAAAAAGTATAGGCCACTAAAGAAAGGATAGGACACTAAAAAAGGATAGGCCACTAAGAAAAAGGATAGGCCTCTAAGAAAAAGGATAGGCCACTAAGAAAAAGGATAGGCCACAAAAAAAGGATAGGCCACTAAGAAAAAGGATAGGCCACTAAGAAAAAGGATAGGCCACTAAGAAAAAGGATAGGCCACTAAGAAAAAGCATAGGCCACTAAAAGAGGATAGGCCACTAAAAGAGGATAGGCCACTAAAAAAAGGATAGGCCACTAAGAAAAAGGATAGGCCACTAAGAAAAAGGATAGGCCGCTAAAAAGAGGATAGGCCACTAAGAAAAAGGATAGGCCACTAAGAAAAAGGATAGGCCACTTAAAAAAAAAAAGCATAGGCCACTAAAAAGGAGGATAGGCCACTAAAAAGAGGATAGGCCACTAAAAAGAGGATAGGCCGCATTGAAGGTCATAATGCTGCACAAAATGTTATTCTTTTCACTCATCAATATATCAGACATATAAATGATGTGTAAATAATAAAAAATATGCTAAAAAATTATTAGTATTCACCCAGTGGAAATATGTCTGTCCAGCTTAAAATACACAAATTGTAAAACTTAGACCCTCTCCCACAGACGTCTTCTCCTGGAGTCCTTTCGTCTTTTATCAAAGTCTTGGTGTATGATCATAAATAATGAATATGTAGATAAGAGAATCTGGGAAATCAATTTACTGAAAAATATTTGCATATTTTATTAAAAGAAACTGTGAATAAATCCCTCAACAGGGCAGAATAATTCATGATTTGATTTGATTTGTATACATTAGACCCATGGGGAAAATAAGGTAACTGAGTCACTCCAGTAAGTCTCATTTTATTAATGAGATGAGTTTTGTTTTTTTAGTAAATATGTGAAGTATGAGATTACTATGAAATATTTTGCTATATTAGTACTGTAGGAGAAAATCACTCAACTAAAATATCCTGCAAAACCATCACCCATCAAAATATAGAATAACGTGTTGTATGTGAGCGCGGGCAGCGTTTCTACAGGCCGAGGCCAAGTGAATTAAAAAGTCTTTGTCATGGTGACAGGGCCTCTATTAGATGGCCTAAGCAGGGGCGGGGTAAAGAGTAGCTAGTTCCTTAGGGCACCAATGCGGAGGGTGGTGGTGCAAAAGAGCTTATCCAACACCTGGCCCTAAAAAAGACAAGCCTGCGCCCCTCTTTCCTAAACTTCCTGTGACCCCTCTCAGTTAGCCGAGAGGGCAGTGTCATTTACAAATGGTCCTCCAGAGTCGGAAGCTCTGGCTAGTTGTGGGCCAGTCTCTTTTTATCTCCATATGTCCTTATGACAATATATAGGAAAACTGAGCACTTCTCTAGAGCTGCACCTGCTACTGTGCGCTCTCCGAACTGCAAGAAGGATTAAAGACTTACGTCGTCATGTTTCCAAGAACATTGCATCAAGATAATATAAGACACAGGCAAGATAAGTAGGTTGCAGTTAATAGAAACCCATGCAAACAGAATTTTCCAGTGTTTCCCGGAAAGTGGTATAGATAAAGCTGGGGGGGAAGTGGGGCACCCCGTAGAAAAAAAAAAAAAGGGGCTCAAAATCATCCCAAAACAGGGTGGCCAGCACTTTTTTGCCCCATCCACTCCTTTTCTTCTCTCATGTCCTCATCCTCTGGCCGTTGCCCTCCTACCTGTTTGTCAACATTGCTGTGATTGTGGAGAGCGGAGGCCTGATCAGTTCCACACAAGCCATAGGAAAGAAGTACAGGACTAGCCTAAAGACCCTTTAACACGGGCCAATAATCAACCGAACGAGGAAACGCTAGTTCGTTAGCCGATCACATTGTTTATGTAGTCTATCAAATCATTATTGTCGTCAAACATCTCACCATGAAACGATGCAAACTGATGGAGTCCGAAGACCCCTAACAGAAGGAATTGGCCCATGTAAAAAAAAGTCTGTAAATGAGCGACGGTCGATCGCCACTCATTATGGGCAGAAATCTGCCTGTATAAACCAGCTATTACTCACCTCTCCCCATTCCAGCAGCGGACCTCCACTGGCAGCCGCAGCTATCGGCCGAGTCAGATTGCTTGGCAACCTGACTTACCTCTCCTCGCTCCATCCTCTGGCTCGTTGCAACCTGATCGATTCCCCGGTGACGACTATTGGCTCCGTTCCAGACGACCCTACAGTTTCTTCAGTGTAGTTGCTGCCAATTGGTGAGTATTTTGGGGGACCGCGACATGGGAATCCGACTGGGAAAGTCCTTGCGAGGGTTAAAGGGTGAAGAACTGGAAGATTCCTTAGACTGCGCACCCCAGTCTAGCCAATAGTAAAACCAATTGCAGCTTTGAGGATCCACATCTCCGGGGAGAACTGGAAGGCCAGGTTCGCACGTAGCGTAAACGCTGCGGAATTTCCGCAACGGAATTCTGTGCGGAAATTGCGCAGCATTTACAGTAGCAGCAAAGTGGATGGGATTAAGAAAATGTCATGCCCACAATGCGGAAAAAAATGCAGCGTAAAAGTTAATAAATTGACGTGCTGAATTTAATTCTGCAGCATGTCAATTTATGCTGCGTTTTTCTTGATTTTTCCCCAATGAGTTCAAATGGGATGCAAAACCCGCAACAGAAAGCCAAGTGTTGTAACTTTTGCGGAGTATTCGCAGCGATTATGCCGCAAAAATCGCAACTCAGGAAAAGAAAAAAAAAATCATACTTACCCAGAACGCCCTCTTCCTTCCTGCAGTCCGGCGTCCTGGGATGACGTTCCATCCCATGTGACCGCTGCAGCCTCTCCAGTGAGGTCGGACTGCGATGGGGGGACGCGTTGCCATAACAACGACTTACGTAAATATGAGAGGTTTTTACCGCTGGTTTCCGCAGCGGAAACTTCTTCCGAAAAAACACACCACACTGGTGCGGTTTTCGGATGGCATGTACTGCGGGTTCCGGGTCGGATACGCTGCGTGGTTTTTACGCAGCGTATCCGTCCTGTGGGAACCCGGCCTAACACTGGGGCTTTTCTTCTCATGGGCCTCAAAACAGCTGATTGTGATGTACGTCTTTGGCCTGGAATGACCCTATTTTGTGCAATCACTCCTTCACTAGGCGCTCCTGTATATGCAAGGTACAATTTGAGGTATCCCTGCTGTTAAGGTAAGAACCGATCCACTCATTTCCCGTTTGGGTAAAAATTCCAGGTTTGTTCCATTTGTATAATAAAACGGTAAAAGCAAATAAAACAAAACAAAAGCAATACCAGTGTGCTACGCGTTTCGACCCAGAACTTGGTTCTTCATCAGGTTTATGATAAAGAACAAACAAATACAATCCTTTTATGCTCACATGGGAGGAATTATTTCCGGGTCAAAGTTTCGGGTGAGGGATCAAAGTGGGAGTGGCAGGCTCCCGTTCCGCTGACGGTAATTAATACACGTTATTGAGTAAACATAGTAAAAAAAGTTACAAATATGCATAAAAAAATTGGTAACTGTATGAGCGACATAGATAGTCAACTAAAAATGACGATAGTCCATCTGATATATAATTAAGTACAGTATTTCGATTATATGTATTTTTGTCTTATATACTAAAAAATATATATTATACTGATATTAAAAGTGTTAAAAAGGGAATTGATTTACAGTGTGCGCTGGATGTTATTACTTATAAATATTGTGACATGTTCCCTAGATCTCCTGGTCCCATTTATTCAAGCGAATGTGAGTTTTAGGGTAGCGTTCCACAGCTACTTTTTGGTTTGTGCAGGCCAAGCCAAACACATGAGTTACCATGACCATTGGTTACCATGATTTTTAATGCTGCATAGAAGAGCAGATCAGCCGATAAACGATCGCTTGCGGGTTCATTGTCTGATCGTTGCCCTTATTACACAGGGCAATGTTCGGGAACGAGCATTCATATGAACACTCAGTTGCCTGATCATTGGCCCGTGGAATAGGGACTTAAGTGTATGATGTACTTTAAAGGGTAACTAAACGTTCAACAAACTTCTGACATGTCAGAAGTTTTGATTGGCGGGGGTCCGAGCACTCGGACCCCCACCAATCGCTAAAACAAAGTGGCAGAAGGGCTTGTGTAAGCGCTGAGCCGCTTAGTTTCTTTTTGGCTTTTTTTCTCGGAAAGCCGATGTTTTGGAGTTTGGGCTCATAGACTTTTCGGAGAAAAGCCGAACAGACATGAAGCGGCTGAGCGCTGCTTCGCTTTAGCGATTGGTGGGAGTCTCAGTGCTCGGACCCCCACCAATCAGAACTTATGACATGTCAGAAGTTGGTTGAACGTTTAGTTACCCTTTAAGTTTGTAAAGTCTGTATAATCTGGGGGGGGTTGGCCATTTTGCAGGCTCCATTGGTGGCACGTGGAGCCCCCTTTAAAGTGATGTCATAAACGGGAACCCTTCTTGTTAGGATCCCATCCTCATCGCTCATGCCATCTTCTCTCACTGTCCATTGTTCTATATAAACCTCTCTGAATTCAAGTCGGGAAAGTTGGAGTGCGGCTTTGTTTCCGGGGGTGTACGCACCACGACTATAATAATTTCTATTCTCCATGAACGGTGCCCGCTTGTCCAAAAAATACAAGCCGTGGAGGGTTAATAATGGCCTTGTGTCATATCGTACACTTTATGTGTTGCGCTAATTATAATCATTACGGCTGTACGAATGTCTAGCTATCTTTCTTAATGACATATTACAGAAAAGGGGCCTCTCAACACATATCTATTATTTAATCAAAATTTAACATTCATTGCCACTTGCGCCCCGGAAGGCTGTGTTTATTTTCTATTTGTATGGGAGAGCAGGTCCTCCCAAAAAGAAAGAGAGACCCTGGTCCGCAGTTGTGTGAATTACTGTCATACCATGTGACATCTGTAGCTATTAATATCCGAGACTGCTAATATCTGTTATTACACGGTGCTGGCCTGTATACTTTGCACTCCGGGGTAGCAATCCTTTAACAAATAAGCATCGGACTGACTTAATTACACCAAGACGGTAGTTTTGTTGCTCGTTGTGATAGTTGTTATTTGTTTTCGCTTCTTTGTAGCCTTTATGTCGTGATCAGTGATCGTATAAGCCCCGTGTCATCTCCCTATAGGTGTCAATATAATTATTACAAAATAAAAAGAGATGGCTTAAGTCTTAAAAAACATGGCGGCTTCCTTCCAGAAGCAGCGACGAACTTGTCCGTGTTTAATAATACCAGACACAAGGGCGGCGCTGTTTCTGGAAGTTTTCTAAAAGTTCTTCTAATTCAACCTCTTTTGAAGCTCTTTTTTCTTTCTTGTTCATGTTTGTATCCGTTAGGAAAATCTTCTGATATATTCGCCCATTCATTTCCCTTGTATTGAACGGTGTGATCACCCACGCTTTCAATACAGTGAAAAAATAAAAATTCTATACCGACCAGACGTACACCAGAAGGACACATACATCAGGCACAATATAACCTATGGACACGTTCGCTGTATATGCCAAACATGCACTACAAACATTTTGTTAACATAACTTAAAGTTTAGCTAAACGTTCAACAAACTTCTGACATGTCATAGTGACATGTCGGAAGTTTGGATTGGTGGTGGTCCGAGCGCTGAGACCCCCACTAATCGCTAAACGAAGCATCAGAAAGGCTCGTGTGAGCGCTCAGCCACTTCGTTTCTGTTCGGCTTTTTCCGGAAAGCCGATGTAGCGGAGTACAGGCTCATAGACTTTCTATTGAGCCCGTACTCCGATACATTGATTTCCGGAAAAAGCCGAACAGAAACGAAGCGGCTGAGCGCTCACACGAGCCTTTCTGCTGCTTCGTTTAGCGATTGGTGGGGGTCCCAGGGCTCGGACCCCCACCAATCAAAACTTCTGACATGTCAGAAGTTTGTTGAACGTTAATTACCCTTTAAAGTGCTCGTGAATGGGGCTGTGCTGCAATACCAAACACAACCTATGGTAAGTGTGGCGCTATTTCTATAAAAAAACAAACATCTGATACAAACAGATCTGGTTGATGTTACCTCCTTTGTACTGTAATTTATTTTATTAACAAGACTGCATCAGGAAAAAACATTTTTAATTCAATCCTGCACAGTAGTGGTCAATAAAATAGTTTTAGCAAATGTAATATTACCCCCTCAATAAATGTAATAGTACTCCTCTATAAATGGAATATTACCCCTCTATAAATGGAATATTACCCCCTCTATAATGTAACATCACCTCCTCTATAATGTAATATCCCCTCCTCTATAAATGGAATATTACCCCTCTATAAATGGAATATTACCCCCTCTATAATGTAACATCACCTCCTCTATAATGTAACATCACCTCCTCTATAATGTAACATCACCTCCTCTATAATGTAACATCACCTCCTCTATAATGTAACATCACCTCCTCTATAATGTAACATCACCTCCTCTATAATGTAACATCACCCCCTCTATAATGTAATATCACCCCCTCTATAATGTAATATCACCTCCTCTATAATGTAATATCACCTCCTCTATAATGTAACATCACCTCCTCTATAATGTAACATCACCCCCTCTATAATGTAATATCACCCCCTCTATAATGTAATATCATCTCCTCTATAATGTAATATCACCTCCTCTATAATGTAATATCACCTCCTCTATAATGTAATATCACCCCCTCTATAATGTAATATCGCTTCCTCTATAATGTAATATCACCTCCTCTATAATGTAATATCACCTCCTCTATAATGTAATATCGCCTCCTCTATAATGTAATATCATCTCCTCTATAATGTAATATCACCTCCTCTATAATGTAATATCTCCTCCTCTATAATGTAATATCACCTCCTCTATAATGTAATATCACCTCCTCTATAATGTAATATCACCTCCTCTATAATGTAATATCACCTCCTCTATAATGTAATATCACCTCCTCTATAATGTAATATCACCTCCTCTATAATGTAATATCACCTCCTCTATAATGTAATATCACCTCCTCTATAATGTAATATCACCTCCTCTATAATGTAACATCACCTCCTCTATAATGTAATATCTCCTCCTCTATAATGTAATATCACCTCCTCTATAATGTAACATCACCTCCTCTATAATGTAATATCTCCTCCTCTATAATGTAATATCATCTCCTCTATAATGTAATATCACCCCCTCTATATATGTAATATCACCTCCTCTATAATGTAATATCACCTCCTCTATAATGTAATATCACCTCCTCTATAATGTAATATCACCCCCTCTATAATGTAATATCACCCCCTCTATATATGTAATATCACCTCCTCTATAATATAATATCACCTCCTCTATAATGTAATATCACCTCCTCTATAATGTAATATCACCTCCTCTATAATGTAATATCACCTCCTCTATAATGTAATATCTCCTCCTCTATAATGTAATATCACCCCCTCTATAATGTAATATCACCTCCTCTATAATGTAATATCACCTCCTCTATAATGTAATATCACCCCCTCTATAATGTAATATCACCTCCTCTATAATGTAATATCACCTCCTCTATAATGTAATATCACCTCCTCTATAATGTAATATCACCTCCTCTATAATGTAATATCGCCTCCTCTATAATGTAATATCGCCCCCTCTATAATGTAATATCGCCCCCTCTATAATGTAATATCGCCCCCTCTATAATGTAATATCACCTCCTCTATAATGTAATATCACCTCCTCTATAATGTAATATCACCTCCTCTATAATGTAATATCACCTCCTCTATAATGTAATATCATCTCCTCTATAATGTAATATCACCTCCTCTATAATGTAATATCGCCTCCTCTATAATGTAATATCGCCCCCTCTATAATGTAATATCGCCCCCTCTATAATGTAATATCGCCCCCTCTATAATGTAATATCACCTCCTCTATAATGTAATATCACCTCCTCTATAATGTAATATCACCTCCTCTATAATGTAATATCACCTCCTCTATAATGTAATATCACCTCCTCTATAATGTAATATCACCTCCTCTATAATGTAATATCTCCTCCTCTATAATGTAATATCACCCCCTCTATAATGTAATATCACCTCCTCTATAATGTAATATCACCTCCTCTATAATGTAATATCACCCCCTCTATAATGTAATATCACCTCCTCTATAATGTAATATCACCTCCTCTATAATGTAATATCACCTCCTCTATAATGTAATATCACCTCCTCTATAATGTAATATCGCCTCCTCTATAATGTAATATCGCCCCCTCTATAATGTAATATCGCCCCCTCTATAATGTAATATCGCCCCCTCTATAATGTAATATCACCTCCTCTATAATGTAATATCACCTCCTCTATAATGTAATATCACCTCCTCTATAATGTAATATCACCTCCTCTATAATGTAATATCATCTCCTCTATAATGTAATATCACCTCCTCTATAATGTAATATCACCTCCTCTATAATGTAATATCACCTCCTCTATAATGTAACCTCTATATATGTAATATCACCTCCTCTATAATGTAATATCACCTCCTCTATAATGTAATATCACCTCCTCTATAATGTAATATCACCTCCTCTATAATGTAATATCACCTCCTCTATAATGTAATATCACCCCCTCTATAATGTAACATCACCTCCTCTATAATGTAACATCACCTCCTCTATAATGTAATATCACCCCCTCTATAATGTAATATCACCTCCTCTATAATGTAATATCACCTCCTCTATAATGTAACATCACCTCCTCTATAATGTAATATCACCCCCTCTATAATGTAACATCACCTCCTCTATAATGTAATATCACCCCCTCTATAATGTAATATCACCTCCTCTATAATGTAATATCACCTCCTCTATAATGTAACATCACCTCCTCTATAATGTAATATCACCTCCTCTATAATGTAATATTACCCCCTCTATAATGTAATATCACCTCCTCTATAATGTAATATCACCTCCTCTATAATGTAATATCTCCTCCTCTATAATGTAATATCATCTCCTCTATAATGTAATATCACCTCCTCTATAATGTAATATCACCCCCTCTATATATGTAATATCACCTCCTCTATAATATAATATCACCTCCTCTATAATGTAATATCACCCCCTCTATATATGTAATATCACCCCCTCTATAATGTAATATCACCTCCTCTATAATGTAATATCTCCTCCTCTATAATGTAATATCACCCCCTCTATAATGTAATATCACCCCCTCTATAATGTAATATCACCTCCTCTATAATGGAATATCACCTCCTCTATAATGTAATATCACCTCCTCTATAATGTAATATCACCTCCTCTATAATGTAATATCACCTCCTCTATAATGTAATATCGCCTCCTCTATAATGTAATATCGCCCCCTCTATAATGTAATATCGCCCCCTCTATAATGTAATATCACCTCCTCTATAATGTAATATCACCTCCTCTATAATGTAATATCACCTCCTCTATAATGTAATATCATCTCCTCTATAATGTAATATCACCTCCTCTATAATGTAATATCACCTCCTCTATAATGTAATATCATCTCCTCTATAATGTAATATCATCTCCTCTATAATGTAATATCACCTCCTCTATAATGTAATATCTCCTCCTCTATAATGTAATATCACCTCCTCTATAATGTAATATCACCCCCTCTATAATGTAATATCACCTCCTCTATAATGTAATATCACCTCCTCTATAATGTAATATCACCTCCTCTATAATGTAATATCACCCCCTCTATAATGTAATATCACCTCCTCTATAATGTAATATCATCTCCTCTATAATGTAATATCACCTCCTCTATAATGTAACATCACCTCCTCTATAATGTAACATCACCCCCTCTATAATGTAATATCACCCCCTCTATAATGTAATATCACCTCCTCTATAATGTAATATCCTCTCCTCTATAATGTAATATCACCTCCTCTATAATGTAATATCACCTCCTCTATAATGTAATATCACCTCCTCTATATATGTAATATCACCTCCTCTATAATGTAATATCACCCCCTCTATAATGTAATATCACCTCCTCTATAATGTAATATCACCTCCTCTATAATGTAATATCACCCCCTCTATATATGTAATATTACCCCTCTATAATGTAATATCACCTCCTCTATATATGTAATATTACCCCTCTATAATGTAATATCACCCCCTCTATAATGTAATATCACCTCCTCTATAATGTAATATCACCTCCTCTATAATGTAATATCACCCCCTCTATATATGTAATATTACCCCTCTATATATGTAATATCACCTCCTCTATAATGTAACATCACCTCCTCTATAATGTAACATCACCTCCTCTATAATGTAATATCACCTCCTCTATAATGTAATATCCCCTCCTCTATAATGTAATATCACCCCCTCTATAATGTAATATCACCTCCTCTATAATGTAATATCACCTCCTCTATAATGTAACATCACCTCCTCTATAATGTAATATCACCTCCTCTATAATGTAATATCACCTCCTCTATATATGTAATATCACCTCCTCTATAATGTAATATCACCTCCTCTATAATGTAATATCACCTCCTCTATAATGTAATATCACCTCCTCTATAATGTAATATCACCTCCTCTATAATGTAATATCACCTCCTCTATAATGTAATATCACCCCCTCTATAATATCACCTCCTCTATAATGTAATATCACCTCCTCTATAATGTAATATCACCTCCTCTATAATGTAATATCACCTCCTCTATAATGTAATATCACCTCCTCTATAATGTAATATCACCTCCTCTATAATGTAATATCATCTCCTCTATAATGTAATATCATCTCCTCTATAATGTAATATCACCTCCTCTATAATGTAATATCTCCTCCTCTATAATGTAATATCACCTCCTCTATATATGTAATATCACCTCCTCTATAATGTAATATCACCCCCTCTATAATGTAATATCACCTCCTCTATAATGTAATATCACCTCCTCTATAATGTAATATCACCTCCTCTATAATGTAATATCACCCCCTCTATAATGTAATATCACCTCCTCTATAATGTAATATCTCCTCCTCTATAATGTAATATCACCTCCTCTATATATGTAATATCATCTCCTCTATAATGTAATATCACCTCCTCTATAATGTAATATCACCTCCTCTATAATGTAATATCACCTCCTCTATAATGTAATATCATCTCCTCTATAATGTAATATCACCTCCTCTATAATGTAATATCACCCCCTCTATAATGTAATATCACCTCCTCTATAATGTAATATCACCTCCTCTATAATGTAATATCACCTCCTCTATAATGTAATATCACCTCCTCTATAATGTAATATCACCTCCTCTATAATGTAATATCACCCCCTCTATAATGTAATATCACCCCCTCTATAATGTAATATCACCTCCTCTATAATGTAATATCACCCCCTCTATAATGTAATATCACCTCCTCTATAATGTAATATCACCTCCTCTATAATGTAATATCACCTCCTCTATAATGTAATATCGCCCCCTCTATAATGTAATATCATCTCCTCTATAATGTAACATCACCTCCTCTATAATGTAATATCACCTCCTCTATAATGTAATATCCCCTCCTCTATAATGTAACATCACCCCCTCTATAATGTAACATCACCTCCTCTATAATGTAATATCACCTCCTCTATAATGTAATATCACCTCCTCTATAATGTAATATCACCCCCTCTATAATGTAATATCACCTCCTCTATAATGTAATATCATCTCCTCTATAATGTAATATCACCTCCTCTATAATGTAATATCACCTCCTCTATAATGTAATATCGCCCCCTCTATAATGTAATATCACCTCTATAATGTAATATCACCTCCTCTATAATGTAACATCACCTCCTCTATAATGTAATATCACCTCCTCTATAATGTAATATCACCTCCTCTATAATGTAATATCACCTCCTCTATAATGTAATATCACCTCCTCTATAATGTAATATCACCTCCTCTATAATGTAATATCACCTCCTCTATAATGTAATATCACCTCCTCTATAATGTAATATCACCTCCTCTATAATGTAACATCACCTCCTCTATAATGTAACATCACCTCCTCTATAATGTAATATCACCTCCTCTATAATGTAATATCCCCTCCTCTATAATGTAACATCACCCCCTCTATAATGTAATATCACCTCCTCTATAATGTAATATCACCTCCTCTATAATGTAATATCACCCCCTCTATAATGTAATATCACCCCCTCTATAATGTAATATCACCTCCTCTATAATGTAATATCACCCCCTCTATAATGTAATATCACCTCCTCTATAATGTAATATCACCTCCTCTATAATGTAATATCATCTCCTCTATAATGTAATATCACCTCCTCTATAATGTAATATCACCTCCTCTATAATGTAATATCACCTCCTCTATAATGTAATATCACCTCCTCTATAATGTAATATCACCTCCTCTATAATGTAATATCACCTCCTCTATAATGTAATATCACCTCCTCTATAATGTAATATCACCTCCTCTATAATGTAATATCACCTCCTCTATATATGTAATATCACCTCCTCTATAATGTAATATCACCCCCTCTATAATGTAACATCACCTCCTCTATAATGTAATATCACCCCCTCTATATATGTAATATCACCTCCTCTATAATGTAATATCACCTCCTCTATATATGTAATATCACCTCCTCTATAATGTAATATCACCCCCTCTATAATGTAATATCACCCCCTCTATAATGTAATATCACCCCCTCTATAATGTAATATCACCTCCTCTATAATGTAATATCACCTCTTCTATAATGTAATATCACCTCCTCTATATATGTAATATCACCTCCTCTATAATGTAATATCACCTCCTCTATAATGTAATATCACCTCCTCTATATATGTAATATCACCTCCTCTATAATGTAATATCACCTCCTCTATAATGTAATATCACCCCCTCTATAATGTAATATCACCTCCTCTATAATGTAATATCACCCCCTCTATATATGTAATATTACCCCTCTATATATGTAATATTACCCCTCTATATATGTAATATCACCTCCTCTATAATGTAACATCACCTCCTCTATAATGTAATATCCCCTCCTCTATAATGTAATATCACCCCCTCTATATATGTAATATTACCCCTCTATATATGTAATATCACCTCCTCTATAATGTAATATCACCCCCTCTATATATGTAATATTACCCCTCTATATATGTAATATTACCCCTCTATATATGTAATATTACCCCTCTATAAATCCCTTGTAAGGCAATATCTTGAATATGGAATTCAGTTTTGGGCTCCACATTGTAAAGAGGACATAGGAGAACTGGAGAGGGTTCAAAGGCGGCCGACTAGATTATTAAATGGGATGGGAGGTGTCGCTTACAACGGAAGGCTAGAAAAATTGGGCTTGTTCAGCTTGAAACAAATACGTCTTAGGCCTCATGCACACGACCGTAAAAACTCCGGTTATTACGGGTCGTAATTACGACCCGAAATAACGGGACCTATTGGCCACGGGTACCTCCCCGTATGCTTACGAGAAGGTGCCCGTGCCGTTGAAAAATATAGAACATGTCCTATTTCAGGCCGTAATAACGGCACGGGCAGCCCATAGAAGTCTATGGTGCTCCCGTAATGACGGGTGGCTACGTGTGTGCATCCGTCATTACGGGAGCGTTGCTAGGCGACGTCCGTAAATAGTCCCTGTCCAGGGTGCTGAAAGAGTTAACTGATCGGCAGTAACTCTTTCGGCACCCTGGACAGTGAATTCCGATCACAATATACATCAACGTGTAAAAAAAAATAAAAATACGTTCATACCGAGAACTTCCTGCTTCCTCCAGTCCGGCCTCCCGGCCGTTGCCTTGGTGACACGTCCCTCTCTTGACATCCGGCCCGACATCCCTGGATGACGTTTCAGCCCATGTGACCGCTGCAGCCAATCACAGGCCGATCACAGGCTGCAGCGGTCACATGGACTGCCGCGTCATCCGGGGATGTCGGGCCGGATGTCAAGAGAGGGACGCGTCACCAAGGCAACGGCTGGGTAAGTATGAATTTATTTTACCTCGGAAAGGGCTGCCCCTTCTCTCTATCCTGCACTGATAGAGAGAAGGGGCTGCCGATTAGTGCAGTGCAATTTTGCCCGTAAATACAGGTGGAATACTGGTGACACCGGAACCGTATTTACGGGCACGGGTCCGTAAATACTGGTGCAAAACGGGTCGAATACGTGTAACACCGGACCCGTATTTACGGGAGGGAAAAAATACGTTCGTGTGCATGAGGCCTTACAGGTGATCTTATTAACATGTATAACTATATGTGTGGTCAATACAGAGAACTAGACATGATTTATTCTTTCCAAGGACAACAAAGGACCAGGGGACATTCATTGTGTGTGGAAGAAAGACGTTTCAGACATTAATATAGGAGAGGCTTCTTTACAGTTAGAGCAGTCACACTATGGAATGTCCTACCCCAAGAGGTAGTGATGGCAGATACTATGTCCGCAAAGAGCTAGATGATTATTTACTGACGAATGGCTTTGAGGGTTATAATTAATCAAGCAATGAATGATGGCTAATTTATTGATAAAGATTGAACTTGATGGACCTGTGACTTTTTTCAACCTATGCAACTATCAGTGCCAACTAATGATGAGATTTTGCAAAACTTGAAAGGCAGATATATATAGTGAAGGAAATAAGTATTTGATCCCTTGCCGATTTTATAAGTTTGCCCACTGTCAAAGACATGAACAGTCTAGAATTTTTAGGCTAGGTTAATTTTACCAGTGAGAGATAGATTATATAAAAAAAAAAAAAAAGAAAATCACATATTCAAAATTATATATATTTATTTGCATTGTGAACAGATAAATAAGTATTTGATCCCTTTGGCAAACAAGACTTAATACTTGGTGGAAAAACTCTTGTTGGCAAGCACAGCAGTCAGACGTTTTTTGTAGTTGATGATGAGGTTTGCACACATGTTAGATGGAATTTTGGCCCACTCCTCTTTGCAGATCATCTGTAAATCATTAAGATTTCGAGGCTGTCGCTTGGCAACTCGGATCTTCAGCTCCCTCCATAAGTTTGATGGGATTAGGGTCTTTAGACTGGCTAGGCCACTCCATGACCTTAATGTGCTTCTTTTTGAGCCACTCCTTTGTTGCCTTGGCTGTATGTTTCGGGTCATTGTCGTGCTGGAAGACCCAGCCACGAGCCATTTTTAATGTCCTGGTGGAGGGAAGGAGGTTGTCACTCAGGATTTGACGGTACATGGCTCCATCCATTCTCCCATTGATGCGGTGAAGTAGTCCTGTGCCTTTAGCAGAGAAACACCCCCAAAACATAATGTTTCCACCTCCATGCTTGACAGTGGGGACGGTGTTCTTTGGGTCATAGGCAGCATTTCTCTTCCTCCAAACATGGCGAGTTGAGTTAATGCCAAAGAGCTCAATTTTAGTCTCATCTGACCACAGCACCTTCTCCCAATCACTCTCAGAATCATCCAGATGTTCATTTGCAAACTTCAGACGGGCCTGTACATGTGCCTTCTTGAGCAGGGGGACCTTGCGGGCACTGCAGGATTTTAATCCATTACGGCGTAATGTGTTACCAATGGTTTTCTTGGTGACTGTGGTCCCAGCTGCCTTGAGATCATTAACAAGTTCCCCCGTGTAGTTTTCGGCTGAGCTCTCACCTTCCTCAGGATCAAGGATACCCCACGAGGTGAGATTTTGCATGGAGCCCCAGATCGATGTCGATTGACAGTCATATTGTATGTCTTCCATTTTCTTACTATTGCACCAACAGTTGTCTCCTTCTCACCCAGCGTCTTACTTATGGTTTTGTAGCCCATTCCAGCCTTGTGCAGGTCTATGATCTTGTCCCTGACATCCTTAGAAAGCTCTTTGGTCTTGCCCATGTTGTAGAGGTTAGAGTCAGACTGATTCATTGAGTCTGTGGACAGGAGTCTTTTATACAGGTGACCATGTAAGAGCTGTCTATAATGCAGGCACCAAGTTGATTTGGAGCGTGTAACTGGTCTGGAGGAGGCTGAACTCTTAATGGTTGGTCGGGGATCAAATACTTATTTCTCTGTGCACAATGCAAATAAATATATATCATTTTGACAATGTGATTTTCTGTTTTTTTTTATATAATCTATCTCTCACTGGTAAAATTAACCTAGCCTAAAAATTCTAGACTGTTCATGTCTTTGACAGCGGGCAAACTTACAAAATCAGCAAGGGATCAAATACTTATTTCCTTCACTGTATATATGATAAATGATAGAATGAAATTTTTTAATAAAACATTCTTGCTGCCGAATATTGGCGGGTTGAAATGCCTCATGTCACTCCTGTCCCCCCGCTGTGCAGGGAACTGCAACACGGCCCAATTCACTTAAACAGCGGGTGGAGAGAATTGCAGGGAAAAACCCAAAGGGACCGCTCTCTCTCTCTTTGTTCTCGGGGATCAGCGGGGGTCCCGGAGGTCAGACCCCCACTGATCACAATGTTATGACGCACGGCAGCCATATACCATGACATTATAAAATGGGAATACCCCTTTAAAGAAGATAATTTTGCAGCTTTGTTGCAATTTGATCCTTGTGATATTTATGGAATAATGTTGCCCCCCCCTCATCCCATTGTAAAATCAGATCTATAATTCACAGCGGGGGGTTACATTATTCCCATTACATGTTTCATGTCCAAATATCCAAAGTTTATCTCATTGCAATTACAATGTAGTAAGAACAGCGTGAAATGAAAGGAAAGTTATTAGGAAATAATTGATCCACTTCATCTGGTCTCGGCTTCATTGTATCATTCCGATGGGTTTGCAACATCCTAGAAAATAATGTAACAGTGTAACGGAGACCCCTAAACCTGTCCTGTACAATACATGTCCCCCCACATTGTCCGCGGTTACCCATTTATACACATTTCTTGCGGCTTACCCAATGTTTGCCACTTTCCGTCCCGATAACCAACATATTTATATTGTAAATTATTCCACTTTGTTTCCTTGGTAACAAATTACTGTCCCTAGATGGCAGAGATCCAAGAGTACAAGTCAAGAAAAATGTAGAGTGACACGAACGTTCTCCCATCACAATGTTAACCATTCAACTTCCAGGCGGCTCCTCTACCGCTCGGATGTGGAGGAGATATGTACGGCCGTCTACAGGGAGCAAACAAAGGACGACGCACTTCACAATCCCGTGTCTTCAGTATGTGGGAGAAGATAATCCCGATTAAAATAGAGAGAAAATCCTGTAATCCGGCATCAGTGGTGGACGCAGACCGAAGAGGCCCCTGTAAGGACTGGACGACTAGGACCCAAATCACAATCACGATTAACAGAACATGTGACCTCGATAACGATTATTGAACGATTATTTGGGCTGGGCCTCTTTTTTACATGTCACAGCATTGAATTAATATATATCCCGAGCCTGCTGTATACCACTGTAGATAATATACCCCCTGACACTGCCCCCACACAGTATAATGCTCCTATAGTTCATCTGCCCCATAGTGGCCCCCACACAGAATAATGCCCCTATAGCTGCCCCCATACAGTAGAATGTCCCTATAATGCCTCCCCCACACAGCACAATGCCCCATGCAATAAAATGTCCTCATAGCTGCCCCCACGCAGTATATTGCCCCTATAGCTGCCCTTCACACAGTAGAATGCCCTTATAGCTTCCCCTTTGCAGTATAATGCTCCCATAGCTGCCCCAATGCAGTATAATACCCCTATAGCTGCCCCCACACAGTACAATACCCCCATAGCGGCCCCACACACAGTATAATGCTCCTATAGGGCCTCTGCCCCATAGTGGCGGCCACACAGAATAATGCTCCTATAGCTGCCCCCATACAGTAGAATGTCCCTATAGCTTCCCCCACACAGTATAATGCCCCTATAATACCTCCCCACACAGCACAATGCCCCCATAGCTGCCCCCACGCAGTATATTGCCCCTATGGCTGCCATTCACACAGTATAATGCCCTCATAGCTGCCCCTTTGCACTATAATGCTCCCATAGCTGCCCCTTTGCAGTATAATGCTCCCATAGCTGCCCCTTTGCAGTATAATGCTCCCATAGCTGCCCCTTTGCAGTATAATGACCCATAGCTGCCCCAATGCAGTATAATGCCCCTATAGCTGCCCCTTTGCAGTATAATGCCCCCATAGCTGCCCCACACACAGTATAATGCTCCTACAGGGCATCTGCCCCATAGTGGCGGCCACACAGAATAATGCCCCTATAGCTGCCCGCACATAGTATAACGCCTCCCCACACAGTACAATGACCCCACGCAGTAAATTGCCTCTATGGCTGCCCTTCACACAGTATAATGTCCTTATAGCTGCCCCACACAGCATAATGCCCCCATACAGTATAATGCACCCATATCTGCCCCATACAGTATAATGCCCCAATAGTGCCTAATAAAAAATATAAAATAAATACTCACCTAACCCCGTTCCTATGATGAGTGGAGGAAATCCCTCTGCTCCTCGGGTCTGTGCCGAGTCGCTCGCGGTCGGCGTTCCATAGTGAATGGTGGAGCAGGGAGCTGACGTTTTACTGCTCCACTGCTGGATTCTCGGCTGTATCTACGTCCAGAGGACGCACATAAAGTTGAAACCGAGAACAAAACGAACCGAGAAATACGATACGTACATGATGACGTCGGTTATCTGCACTGAATTATTATTATTTTTTTATTAATTGCGCAGCCCTAGCCCCTGTTCAAGAATGGTATATTGGTCCTTTCTCTTGAAAAGCTCAGGGAGATGTAATTTCCTATCTAATAACATTCATGGCATTTAAACGGGATATGGCATAAATGTCTGATAGGGGCGGAGAATGAACGGAGAGGTGGGCACCGTTATGCGCGCCTCTTTACATTCACTTCTATGGGAGGTACGGAAACAGCCGAGCACGCTTGTTTGTCTGTTTCCGTAACTTCCATAGAACGAATGGAGAGCCGTGCCCACCTCTCCGTTCATTCCCGTTGAAAACGTGACCCCCGTTCTCAATATAGGTGTGGGACCCAGAGCTAGCACCCTCATCTTTTAGACATTTATGGCATATGTCTTAAATAGGAATACCCCTTTAAGTCTCCCGAACAATCCCTTCAGTGATTGTGAGCCATGAAAGTCAACAGCTCAGTCCCTCACATGAAATCTAATAGACAGGAAGAAGTGGTGGACCCCTTTACAGCTGAGGAGGCTGCACATATGGTACCTCCACCCTGTCCGGTATCTGATAATCCAGTCTGATAATGTAATATATAGTATATACTATCAGAGACCGTACGCAGAAGACTGAACAGAGAGAACCGATTAGGAAATTCTCTGATTAAAAAATAAGGTGATAGCAGCGAGAAGCCTGAGACATTTGCTCGTGTTGAAACATAGCTGATTTATGGACATAACAGCCACTAACGATGTAGAAACCATACTGTAACAGCAAATACAGGGAGCGCAAGGTCTGTACAATATGCAGGTAAAGGACACACAAAAACACTAAGGCCCTGTTCACATTGAGGTTTTTTTACAGGCAGAAAAATCTGCCTCAAAATTCCATCTGGAATTTTGAGTCAGATTTTGACCTCCCTGCATGCCGTTTGGCACGTTTTTTTGGCCGCAGCCATTGAGCGCCGTGGGCAAAAAACACTGCGAAAAACGCTTTCTCAGCCTCCCATTGATGTCAAAGGGAGGTCAGAGAGGGAAATGCCCGAAGAAAGGGCATGTCGCTTCTTTTTTCCCACGAGTGTTTTTTTTCTACTCGTGGGAAAGAAACACCCCAATCAATGGGAGGCGATTATGGCCATTTTTTTTCCACGGTTTTCGACGCGGTTTCCACAGCAATAACCGCTGCAAAAAACTCTGTGTGAACGGGGCCTAAGAGGAATGTGCACAAGTAACTAGAGATGAGCAAGTTCAGGCCAGATCGCCAACCATTTTCACTTATTTCCTATTATGGATCCGTATTTTAGTCTCCATTGTTTTAAATGGGGGAAATAAGGTTCCGTAATAGGTAACTTTCCACGTTTCTCTTATCGGTAATCCCATCGGTCAGTTCATCTCAAATCATTTCAATATGGCTGTGGCTTTTGCAAAAATTCCAGATGTGATAAAATCGAAAAAAAAGTAATAATTATTTTTTCCTAGTAAGCAAAAAAAAAAAGGACATGCCATAAATGTCTGCTAGGTCTAGGATCCCCCCCACCGATGGTGAGAAATTGGGTCACATGAGTCCCATTATGCAGGGTGAAGTGAGTGGGTCTCCCCTGGGATGCAGACAAATTTCCCCACTGCCTTTGTGGGGTCAAAGAAAAAAATCCACACGCGGCCTTAATAGCCTGATTTGTTTGACTTTCTCTGGATGAGTTTGATAAAGGATTAACTTGACATGTGTCTTTTTTCATCCTATGTAAAGTTTAGGTATCACTCGGATCACTCAATTTAGGATCTACTAAGGCTCTGTTCACATTGGCATTGGAGGTGCCGTTCACAGCCTCCATCG
The DNA here is from genome assembly GCF_050947455.1 of Rhinoderma darwinii. Classification (NCBI taxonomy): domain Eukaryota; kingdom Metazoa; phylum Chordata; class Amphibia; order Anura; family Rhinodermatidae; genus Rhinoderma; species Rhinoderma darwinii. The sequence continues at coordinate 75,506,963 of NC_134698.1, read as the reverse complement.
CAAATTTCGTCACATTTGATGGGACGAATATCTTCATGTCAAAACTTTAAAAGTCTAATGGCCGGGATCGGAGATAACTCCAATCCCAGCCGTTTAACCCCTTAGATGCCGTGGTCAATAGCGACCGCAGCACCGAAGGATTTGACAGAGTGAGGAGGCTCCAAAAGATGTCAGAAATAAAATATAAAATCAACCACACAAAAAACAAACCCTTATATGTCTATATCAACCGGGAAATAAAAATGTTTTGGCTTCTGAAAAAAAATTCCTTCATCCTGAAGCCCCAAAAAGACAAACCCGTTTTATAACTAAAATATTAAAGGGGGTATGTCTTTAGACAGACCTGTTCAAGAAAGAGCATCTGTTGGCTGTTGCACCCACTAAGGCAAAACTACTGTAAACACACAGGCCCCTGCCACGTACTACACCCTCTAAGGCCGAGTTCCCACGTAGCGTAAACGCTGCGGAATATCCGCAACGGAATTGTGTGTGGAAATTCCGCAGCATTTACAGTAGCAGCAAAGTGGATGAGATTTAGAAAATCTCATGCCCATGCTGCGGGGAAAAAAAACCGCAGCGTAAAAGTTAATAACTTGACCTGCGGTGCGGAATTTAAGGGCATGACCACACATGGCGGAATTCCTCCGCAACTGTCCGCATCAATGCCGCACCTAATCCGGGTTGCGGATTACGGCTGCGGATCTGCACAAAATGTGCAGAAAATTGATGCGGACTAGCTGCTGCGGACTGCGGGAAAAGTGCTTCCCTTCTCCCTATCAGTGCAGGATAGAGAGAAGGGACAGCACTTTCCCTAGTGAAAGTAAAAGAAATTCATACTTACCGCCCGTTGTCTTTATGACGCGTCCCTCCTTCGGCATCCAGCCCGACCTCCCTGGATGACGCGCCAGTCCATGTGACCGCTGCAGCCTGTGCTTGGCCTGTGATTGGCTGCAGCCGTCACTTACTCTGAAACGTCATCCTGGGAGGCCGGACTGGAGACAGAAACAGGGAGTTCTCGGTAAGTACGAACTTCATTTTTTTTTACAGATACATGTATATTGAGATCGGTAGTCACTGTCCCGGGTGCAGAAACAGTTACTGCCGATCGCTTAACTCTTTCAGCACCCTGGACAGTGACTATTTACTGACGTCTCCTAGCAACGCTCCCGTCATTACGGGAGCCCCATTGACTTCCTCAGTCTGGCTGTAGACCTAGAAATACATAGGTCCAGCCAGAATGAAGAAATGTCAAGTAAAAAAAGCAAGACGCATCCGCAGCACACATGACATGTGCATGACAGCTGCGGACTTCATTGCGGAACTTTGAATCTCCATTGAAGTCAATGGAGAAATTCCGCCATGAGTCCGCCACTGCTCCGCAACAGACAGAGCATGCTGCGGACACCAAATTCCGCTCCGCAGCCTATGCTCCGCAGCGGAATTGTACGCATCGTGTAAACGAACACTGCGAAATTAAAGTGAAAGTCAATGTAGAAACGGCTCCGCTGCGGATTAACGCTGCGGAGTGTCCGCAGCGGAATTTAAGTGCAATTCCGCCATGTGTGAACCCGCCCTAATTCCTCAGCATGTCAATTTATGCTGCGTTTTTGTTGATTTTCCGTTGCGGGTTTTCCCTGTTGAATTCAATATATAGAAATCCCGCAACAGAAAGCCAAGTGTTGCGACTTTTTGGCGTGTAATCACGCCGCAAAAATCGCAACTCCGGAAAAAAATAATGATTTTTTTTTTGGACAGAACGTGCTGCGGGTTCCAGGTTGGATACGCTGCGTGATTTTTACGCCGCAAATCCGATACATGGGAACGCGGCCTAACGCTGTTTAACTACAACCCCCAGCGGGCTCATAAACACCTTCCTTGTGCTTACCCGCAAAAGTGGTCGGAGCCTCCCGAAACAATTCATTCTGTCCCGTACTATAGAATATAAAAAGATCAAGTTAGGTCAGTGGTGACTGGTGATATATAATTACGAGATTCTATACTTCTATAAACATCTTGTTTTTTCCAAATCATTATATTTAATGACACACGTGGTCATTGGCTTGGCTCCGATGCACAAAGCGGAGTAATTAATTAGGTATTAAATGTTCTGGTCAGTTGCCAGATACAAAGTAGAAAAGTAGACAGATCTGCAAAGAGAGAGGGAGAGGGAGGGGGGAGGTGGAGATGGAGAGCTGGCAAGTGTAATAAAGGAGAATTCTGCCCCCAAGAGCATGTGAGAATCCCCGCAGCACATTGTGACACGGGGGGGCATTTACATATGTACAAGGAGGCAACGAGCTGTTCTATGTTCTGTCATATGTTGCCATTTGTTTGACTCGTTTTTTTTGTAATATAAAGAATACATAAGTAATGATAGGCAGACAGCCGACCGGCATATGGAACGTGGGATAGTCACAGTTAAATATCATCGTGATCATCAGCCGCGCTTCACGATAAAATAGCAGCATTACCATGAAGCGCGAGCAACTTCGATGTTTCGATATCGGAATGAAAGTAAGGCTAGATTCACACGAACGTTCCAGACCTCGGACATGCTGCACCCCTGCGGGATGCGTTATCATGCATCCCCCGTAGACTAGAGTCTATGGAGCGATGCGTGAAGCGCAAAAGAATAGGACACGTCCTATTTTTTAACGACCCTTCACACGCTCCGTTGAAACAATGGCCGTGTGAACGGCCCCATTGAATTACATAGGTCCGCGTGATGGCCGTTGTTTTAACGACCGTCACACGGACATAATCCATGCTCCTGTGAATAAGGCCTTAAAAGCAAGTCGGACTTGCTCACTAGAGGACACATGATAATAGTCCCAGGCCACCAGAGCTTTTATACTTTTATGATCTTTTACTCTCAAAGCAGTTACATCTGTGACTCAATATTAAAGGGGTTGTCGAGGATTGGAAAAATATGGCAGCTCCAAACACGGCGCCATACCTGTCCACAGGTTGTGTGTGGTATTGCAGCTCAGCTCTATTCGTTTCAATGGAGCTGAGCTGCAGGACCAGATACAACCCATGGACAGGTGTGGTGCTGTTTTTGCAAGAAAGCAGCCAGTATGCTTTTTTTCACTATACAATTACCTGCACTCATAATAATTCTTCTGTATTCAGAAATCCCAAACATCAGTATAAAATTTGCTTACGCCTTTTGATCCTCTACAAAACACTAACAGACTACGATGATATGAATAAGAAACATGTAAAGAAACGAAAAGCCTGAGCAGGTTTTATACTCATGTTTGAGAATTTTTAATATAGCAGAATTATTGGGAGTGCTGGTAAATGTATACTGGCGAATTTACGCCAAAGTCTGATCTTAACCCTTCTAAGGCCTTCAGATGCCCCCACCAATCGCTAAAATGAAGCGGCAGAAGCGTTCGTGTGAGCGCTGAGCCACTTAGTGTCCGTTTGGCTTTTTCCGGGATTCAATGTATCGGAGTACGGGATCAATAGAAAGTCTATGAGCCCGTACTCCGATACATCGGCTTTCCGGAAAAGCCAAGCAGAAACGAAGCGGATGAGCACTCACACAAGCGATTTCGCCGCTTTGTTTTAGCGATTGGTGGGGGTCTCAGTGCTCGGACCCCCACCAATCAAAACTTCTGACATGTCACTATGACATGTCAGAAGTTTATTGAACGTTTAGTTACCCTTGAAAGGGAAGCTAAACTTTTAGGGACGTGTCAGAAGTTTTGATCGGTGGGGGTCCGAGCACTGAGACCCCACACTGTTCGCTAAAACGTAGCGCTAGAAGCGCTCGTGTGAGCGCTGTGCCGCTTAGTTTATGATAGTTTTTCTCAGAGCGGTATATTGGCTCAATATAAAGTCTATGAGGAAAGCTGATCAGAAATAAAGAGGCGCAGCAATCACCCGAGCGCTTCTGCAGCTTCGTTTTAGCGATCGGTGGGGGGTCTCAGTGCTCGCACCCCCACCGATCAAAACTTCTGACATGTCAAAAGTTTTATCAAACTTTAGTTACCCTCTAACTAGAAACAGCACAACTTTACCATGTATGTAATGTCGCATTCTAGCGGTGAACATTTTCATTTTTATTTTATACTTTGGTTAAATATTTTGTTCTTTTTTGGGCAACAGATACGGAATGTGATACCAAAACACAACGAGTATCTTTTCATTTTTTTCAATTTTATAAAGGGGAAATGGGAAAATAGGGGTAAAAAAAATGCAATGCTTTTTTCCTTTTGTAATTTAATTGCATTAGTTAAACCATACAAATTTATTTCACCAAATAATTCCTGAAACAAAACAAAATAGGGGACCCCAATAGAATGAAAAGAATGGGGTCTGTTCATGATGTTCAATGATACGTGTCAATTTGCCATGAAATAAAAATTCTGCAGCATCTTTTTTAAGAACTTTGCATTGTGCCATTCCTCTGTTGTTCCTCCTG